>NC_092858.1:94197801-94354591 GCF_032062135.1 Pyxicephalus adspersus | reverse complement strand
ATCACTGTTGAAAAGCTCTTGATACCTCTGCAAACCGAGTGCAGTAGGTCCCACTCTTTCACTGCTTCTCTCACTGCTTCTGTCCGATGGGACAGCGGGCACGGCCATCTTTGTTTTTCTTTTTCCTGGTTCTGTTCACATCACCGATCTTGCACTGCACAGGCATAATATCAGGTGGCTTCTCTTTATCAAATCCCCCAATGATGCATGCCTGATTACAGACATGCGCAGAAGGAGAAGCCACTAAAATAGAAGGGTAGGAGGTCCCAAAAACTGTTTAAAAAAATAAAAAAAAACACATTTTTACAATGTTTTACAATGGTAAATGTTTTGTATAGGTCCACTTTTACTAAATATTGAGATACCTGGCTTTCCAATCAGCATCCTAATTTATCATCTTAGTATCATGCTGCTCCTTAAACCACAATCATTCTAAAATAACAATTTTCAGTCATTCTCCCCCTTCTCTAGCCTGTCTAAAGCATACAATAATGTAAACATGATGTTTAAATACTTTTTTTTAATAAATACAGCTAAGCATAATACACAAAAAACACCATTTTGCTTTGCTTTTAAAGCTATAGGTGCCAAACTGTTATAATTTTTTGTTCAATGCATTTATAAATGTTTCTATGCCATTGCTAAAATTTTAAGTATTTAGGTATTTTGCTTTAAATGTCAAGACATCAGCCTTCAGAATTAAAACAATAGGTACAAGTCTGATATTCGGCAGTGGTGGACCCCTAGTGTGCTTTTGGCCTTATATACAAAAGGCCTTTTATTTCATCTCATGGGACTATTTATCTTATATTCTAACCAAATAGGGATTTCAATCACATTTAATGGCCTGGATACGTGCACTTTATTTTAAGCCTTTGGTGAGAGTGTGATACTCCTTGTTCTACTCCTCTGATTTTTCTATTGGTCAAGGTACAAGACAGGGGTGTCCCTTGTCACTCCTATTGTTCATTTTGGTTATGGAACCATTGGAACAATTGCTCCTGGGAAAGCCCTTCTGTGCATGGTATAGAGATTGGCAGAATTTGCCCAGACAGAGGTAGAAGGTGCTTTACATTTTTCTTATTAAACTAAAATTGTAATTCTGTTTTTTTTTTTTAATTTCCTTTTTTTTCTTCTGTTTTCTATGTGTAAAAAAGTAAAACAATAAGGACATTTAAGTAATTTGTTGACTTTTATATTACATGAGCAGGACATTTAACCAAGGTATCCCTAACCCTCTTAGGCTTTTAAAGCCCAATTCACCCTTACAAACCAACATACCACCTTAATGTTGCCTTTTTTCCCCTATGACTTTATTGTATCCATATAATCTGATTTTTTGGGAATATTGGGTAAATTGATACTCTCAATTTTACATTAAGCATTATTTTACATTACTTTACATTAAGCTCTATCGTTGGAAATCTATTGATTGGTGCCTATATTTTTCAAAAGTTGTTGGATTGGGACCTCTGTCTAGATTTTCCCATTCCTAACTAGGAAATCTATTTTTACTGTATTTATGTTCTTTAAGATTTTGCAAACCATTGATTTTATTTATTCCAATGTAGAACCCAAAACACTTCCCACTGCACCTGTAATTTATTTTGGCATTTGCCTCTGGAATGAGTAGGGTGAATGTCTGCAAAAACATGGCCAATAAAGGTGAATGTGCCTAGATTCAGACTGACCTTTTTAAAGTATATCCTATAGTTTTGTGAAATCCCAATCTTCATATTATTGCTGAAAAAACTTATCACTAATGGTGCATTGCAAACTCACATCCTAATTAGGAGCGGAGCAAATTTAGATCCAATCGCATAAAACAGGATCATGTATCATTAAAAAACAGCTTGGTTAGTTAATCCTTTGATTGATTAGATGGCTTTGCTGGAATGATGAAGCTATTAAAAGATTTCTGTGGTGATAGTATACGTTGGAAATGTATGTTCTAGATTTCTTCTGCTACTGGGCATTTTTCCAAGTTAAACAGGTATTTCTGCTTGACAACCTTGATAACACAATTAAGTAAAAATCAAAGTGTAAAACTTCTCACATTCTGATCTCGGGAGACTAGATTAATATTGTATGCCATCAAATATGACTTGTTTTAGTTTAGCACATAATGGTTTATAATGTATGTCTGTAGTATGATAAATATGAGTGCCTGCCAGCGTCTACCTGAATAGTTAGTTAGTATCATATTAGAGATTATAGATCTCTGGGTCAAATTAGAGTTACTGAACTTATTTCTGTGTTGCACAGAAACACACTAAAGAAGGCAATGTAGGATCTGAACAAAGTAAACCCTCCAATATACAGCCACATGATAAGTTTCAATATTTTTAAATCTGAGCTGCCCATGCAGAGCTGTGATATTTTCAATAATGGAATAATTTTCAATAATGGAATAGTACAAATTAGATTAGGGTTAGGAGGGTTATTATAAAGGATGATTAGGGACATCATTAGGGGCCCAGAAAAAAGGTAGAGGTAATTTTATAGACATCTAAGGTTTCAATTGTTGATTGAGTGGAGGTAAGTGATGCCAGAGTTCCAAGACTTTAGGAAAATTGGATTGGAATTAATGAGAACACTAGTCAATGTTTTTATTTTTGAGAAAAGTATCCATACACTCTTTTAGTTTCTTCATATTCACTCTAATCATTTTCCAAACATTGGCTTTGGTTTGTTTAGCTGCTAATAAAAGAAAAATGGTGCAGTAGGGCTAACCAGGGATTTCTAGAAATTGTAAAATAAAACATATTTGTATAAAGCTAAAGTGTTTTGACCCAAAAAATATTTTGGGCTTGTTTATTATACATGGGGTTGCTACCTATAACATAAACTAACACATCTATTGATATGAAGTGTATTGACTTTTACAATTCAAAACAGTATGCAGTACCACAAGTGGGGCTTTATAAGCAGATTCTGTTGTAGTTTTATTCAAAGATCAGTGCACGTATCCTTTCACATCCTGTAATGGCTTCACTGTTATTTCATATCTCTTGACCACAAGTCTTCCTTGTTACCCATGCCTGTGCAAGTAAAACTCCATAAATTTTGATGATGCTGTGTCCCAAGGTATTGAGTAAAGCTAGATAAGCCCCATAGAGATCTATGAAGCTGTACCCTGAAGAAACGGGATGGGCACTCATCAGATCGCCATAGATTTGAAATTGTGGAGGGAGAGGCTGGGTTAGATTAGGTCAGGGTAATTAGGAGTTGGCAGGGATAAGTGCTCATCATTGGAAGTACACTTATTCTTTAAAGAAGGTTAAGTTATTTGTCACCAGGTTTAACCTCTGCAGTAAAACATTTGGAAGAAGGGGCATCTAGGGGGATGATTCATCTGATCATAAACCATACAGCATCCCAAACTTTCAGATTGTAGAGCATTAGAGGGATTAAGGGGGATGGGCATGATAGGTATGAGAGCCTTAATATGGCATTAAATAATCTGTTGCAATTTAGGATTTCCAAAAAGATCCAAAATAGAGCATTACTTTATATTGTGGCGTTTGTTTTACCTAGCAATTTAAAGTCATTATTAGGTAGTAAAAAAAGACAGAAATCATGTGGTTCCTCAATCCCCCTAGGCATTTTAGGAATCATAGAAATGTGTGCATACAGGAGGAAATGGGTGTATACATCTTGAAACTGTGAAAAACATGTCTCTTTATGCAAAACTGCAATCAGTTTGAATAATTGGTTAAGAGTAGAAATGTTTAAATATCATTTTTTACAATCAGGAGAGGTAATTGAAAATTGAATTTGTAGTATTGAGTTTGAATTTGTAGTAGGTAGGAAATCCAGAAGCTTCTAAAGCAAACTTTTGTTTCATAGATGGGAATAATCAGACAAAAAGAGTAAACCATGTCAATAAAACAAATGGTGGTTTTTGGCTAAAACCACAATACATTTGAGGCGTTTGAAGTGGTGGTAACTAACAGGGTGTGCGTAATTGGCCAATGACAAATCTGCATATTGAGAATGAATACATCATTTTATTGTGTATCATTTATTTAAGTTGTAGGAACTTATTTGTAGCAACTGTTTTAATAAAGATCAAATGTTTTTCCCAAATGGGCAGCCTAGATGGACCATTGTGTCATACGTAATAAGTATTTTAGGGCACAGTGTAGGTATCATATGATAACCTCACACTGCCTACGTCAAATGCAGAGTATGTAAATATCTGTAGTCTTTGGAATAACCTTCTACTGTTCATCAAGCAGTAAGCCACTGTGTTTAAAACAAAGGTAAGTGAGCTTCTTTACAGAACCCAATTTTACACCATATGTCATATTGAGTCACACAGCACTGTAATCATATTAAGACCTGCACCCACTCAATGGCCATTTTCAGTTAAGACGTCGAGTCAGTCAATCATGCACAGCCAGAAATCGCTCACATACAGACGCCTACTCTAACAGGCTCTTCTGTAATAATCATTCGCTGTGATTGAAACTCATCTATTTCCAGTAACCTCCACCTGTTATTTCTACCTTAAAGGTCACCACAGTCACTTAATAAACTCCACAGATGATATGGAACTGCTCTAATGCATCCTGGAGCAATGAGATCTACTAGCAGTTGTCCACTCTTACTTCTTATAACCTGTTTTCACTTTTGTTATTTAGTTTAAACAAATATAAACCATAATATTGCAATGATATATATTTAATAAAAAAGGGATTATTCCTAAAGTGTATACATAGGAAAATATTTTAGCTATGGATAAATTAAGGGTTAAAAAGCTTGTCGGGTGATGTTGTTCTGCCTGTACCATGTTACATTTTCCCTTAACTCTTTTCTTTCTATTGAACTTTAAATAACATATATTGTTGTAAATAAACTTGTATACATGGTATGCAATATGAGGTGTACATATTACAGCATAATGACACTGAAGTAGGCAATATTTTCCAAAGTATATAACAAAGGTAAAAAGAAAGAGTTAAAAGAAAAGTGTGTAATAGGGTGGCAACCTTAACTGTCAATCCCAAAGACTTAACAGGAAACTTTCTTTCTTTGCAGTTGTCAACAGAAACAGCAGTTTGAGGCACCTTGTAGTGGAGATACAAACTATCAACGGGTTTCTCCTCCTATTTTTAGGCTTAGCTCCATGATGACACCATCGATTAAATGGCAGTGGTGCTTGTCAAAGTCCTGATGGTGTTCCATGGTTAAAAAAACGTATGTGTACAGAGACTGTGATATATGTGCTTATGTGTAATAGAAATATATGTTAATGATACAGTTTTTTACTCGTGACTGTACTTGAATTATTTGTTGCAATTATTTGCTTTTAAGGTTACTTTTGTTATTCTGATTTCATATTGTACGTGCGTTGTCTGGCTATCCTTTTTAGTGCAGAAAGCATATTTTTTTTACCAAAATTTGCTTACTGGTTTCATAAAATAGGTACCAATCAGAGAATTACAGCTTAGTTCTATCAAGCTAAGACTTCTATTTTAAAAGTCACAAAGCTATCTCAGTGATAGAATCATTGAGACGTGGCAATGCAACAAGTAATTTTAAAGCCTGTCCTAACTGCTTCCACCATTCTGCAACTTAACTGACACCAATATTTTTGTCTATCATTCGTCCCAATGACCAGCAATGTAAGAGGCTTTCTTCGTACTGACCACCCCACTAATGCACTGTGAGCTGTGCATATAGTTATTATAGCAGGGGCTATATATACAAATGTTTGTTAGCTGGTAAGTTTGGGTTCTCGTCTTTGAAGCCAAAAGCTACACAGAAATGGCTGTCCACTTTCTAAATAAATGGTTAGTATTATGAGCACTAAGATGCCTAATACAATCAAAAACAAATTAAAGTAGTATAGTGCATACAGGATACAGAATCACTAAGACCATGGTGGCTACAAACCTTTGGTAACTATTAAGAACCTACACAAGAATGGCTGTCTTCTTTAGAAAAAACATGCACCTTACAACTTTCAGGGATTTGACCACTGCTTTATTCAGTCTGAATTGCCAATGACCTAGAGCAAAATTGTAATTCAAAAGGCTGCAAGTCTGAAATGCTAAAAAAGTTACATACAGCTCATCATGGTATTCATTCTTTCAGAGCAATGTGAAGAATGATAATGCATTGGCTTAGTGTGTCCAGGGACATAATAACATTTCTAGAAGACTGCAAGATCTGTCAAGAAAAAAGACCTATTAATGCTAGAGAGAGACTTAATTGTTACCTGATGTATCTGAACTATCATGGTACATGCCAGCTATGGATATTTAAGATTTAAGGACAAGCAGTAACATATTTAGGTCATATTTAAATATTCAGAAGTCCTCAAATATACCGGATACAATACACACAATTATTGCCAACTTGATTCTCTTCCTGTAAAGCATCATACTCCAAGAAATGTAAAGCTGTTACAAAACAACATGCCTTCAACATGCCTCCGGTAGGGTTCTCAGCATTTCACTTTTGTCCTAGAGGTAAGATGATGATTCAGACCATAACATTTCTCATCATATCACTCAGCAGAGGTGATTACATGCAGTTGCTTTTCTAACTACAGAATAACCAGTCTCAGTTATGAATGGTATACAAATGAAACTACTGGTAATAAAAATGTTGAAAAATGCTGTTAACATAATAAATGATTAAAAAATGTCATGCTATGTTATGGTTTATCATACTACTGTTTGTGCTGCTACTCTGTTCGCAATAAAGTCTACCTCAATATATATGTATATATAAATAAAATATATTTGTTAAACCTGTAAAAAAGTGCTAAACCAAATCATTTGACCTTGTCAGAAATTCGGATAACACTTTATGTATAATCATAAAAGTCTAATTGTCTCTTCCAGTTCCTATCTTGTACTAAAGAACAATTAGTCTCCATTTTGTAAAGAACAGTGGAAGGGATTGAATATTAAGTATCAACAAGTATTTTTGTGAAAGGTTTGCATTTAAATCTCTTCTCCTTATCCATGTAATAGGATGGAGGCACAGACAAAGGCAGGAGCCCATCCACACTTCTCACAGCAATCCATTGACGATCTGAGCAAACTTTAAGATACAAAGCCTTCCTGCTCTGACATGTTTTACCTGCCAATGGTGCTTAATCATAGAGATATAGGAACAATTTATGTGACACAACTGGAGTGATGAGTGTTGTTTCAAATATAAAATCCAAACAATACAGATCACATCAAATATTTAAATTATCATCAAGATAAAAAGTTTCAATGGGAGATATAAAGTCTTACTTCCCAGTTGATAATACACAGACATTGAGATTTTACTGGCATATATTGTGAACCACCAATTAGAAATGTTCTTTTTATGTCATTTATTGAAAACAGCTTATCTTAAAACATTTCAAACAGTTCCTGATTTATAGTTCACATCTATTAAAGACACAAAAGCACAATACAGTAATCAATACAATTTATAAAAAACATTTTGTTCTGTGTTGGTTATGACCATCCTCCATATTATTTATTTCACATTAGGGATACCCTTACTCAACACGTTTCATTTCTATACCACGGCGTCTGCATATACCAGTCCGCCCTAAATGGGGATCCAAGCTGTCCTCTCTGATGACGTGGGAATCCTCTTGGTGAGAGCTATGTGATGTGGGGAGTGAAACACAGGTATTTACATGAATGCTAACAGTGCTGTGCTGACTGAAGTTTTGCATTTGCTATTGTAATTGATGCTTTGGCATTATCTGCTTTATATTAAAGGTGGATGCATATGCATTCCATAAATGGGGCACTTATTTGATGAATACCTGTGGTTGCTCTCTGGATCTAAAAACAATTTCTGTAAAACTTTTGAAGAAGTTTTCTGTATAGAAATGAAACGCGTTGAGTAATGGTATCCCAATGTCTGTGTATTTTTTGGAATTAAACGTTAAGGGATAAGGCATATTCTGGGCAGTAAATTGGATCAAACTTTTATTGTTACGTCCAAGTTGATTAGGTCTCCAAAGTAAGAAATAATCTTCAAAACATTTTAATACATATCATTTTTCTAAAAACATTATACAAATACACATACTTGTATAAATCTTTTTTTGTTTAAATGTACATTTTTATTACATAAATTTGTATATATAACAATAATATATATAGGAAACAATTGAAGAAAATGGACTATATACAATAAAAAAACAAAAAGCCAAGAAATAAACTTGCTGCCATCATGGTACTGTTACAATCAATATTATGATGATCAAGAATGTAAATAGCTGCTACAAAAAAACATCATCAAAGGGTATGCCACAGTAGATGTGGGCCTGCAAAGATAGGCATGCTTCTTCCGTGCCCCCCTGGAAAGAGGGAGGATTGAAAGTAAACATAAATAAAGACAAGAGAGAAAGGAAAGAGAACCAACACCACCTGAGGTTCCACTGGGGGTAGGTGACCAGGTTTCTACCCCTGTGAGGGGTATAGGGTCATCTGTACATACAGTTCCCATAGGGCACATATAAGCTGATGCTTTTCAACATGATCATGAAGGAGAGCTGTGAGGTACTCCATGTTCAATGTTTGTCACCCAAACAAACATGTTGTGCTGCCTTAGGGCATGGCTGACCTCCAATGTAATGTGATAAGGCACGTGGCTGCTGGTATTATATATTTTAGAGAGCCCCCAAGTGGGTAATTGGCAAAATGAGGTAGGAGGGAATTCACCTCCTCCCAGAAGAGGACAATACCCGGGTTTGCCCACAGGAGATGAAATAGAAGGCCCACTAATGATCCACAAAGCCAACAGAGGTTAATGATAGTAAGATAAACTGAGTGAAGTTCTTCCAAAATACCTTTGCATTAAGACATTATATGTGTTCCATCTATGAAGTGTACACAGTGAAATCAGATCACCTTCCACTCCTCTCATAAAAGCTCTCTACCCAGAAAAGTCTGAACTTTGACTGCTAAGAGCCAGATTATTTTTTTCTAATATTTTATAATGCTCAAAACCTTAGAAACTGAAAAAGTGTGCACTTTCTTGTTAATTTTAGGAAATATTACTTCTTGGTTGTGTCATACATACAGGTCCTGCTCCTGTCTCCAATCCCTCTCAATAATTAAGTTCACTTGGCGAGTTAAACATGTCATAGGAAGGAGATTACTGATAGGGTTTGGATGTACGTTTTATCCAGGGCAACAAAGTTTTATATTAATCTTATTCATTATTATTAGGAAGCTGGCTTTCCCTTTGTGGATGTTTGTTTACTTGAAGGGTTTTTAAAGATTTAAACAATAAAAGCAAGATCTGCACATTTTATGTGTACAGAGTAAACATAATTTACACTAAAGATGCTTGGATGGAGTGTTCCTATAAAGGGATTATTTCAAAATTTAAATACATGAAAGTTAAAACTAATCAGTTACATGCTTTAGGTATGCTTTTTGTTTTCTTAGATATCTTGCGCTGGTCAAATAATTAAGTAGAACTTTTCTGAACATTGTGGAATATTGTTGATTTTGATTGTAGATTTACACTGCTGGTTTAAAAGCAGGAATATATATCTTTTGCTAAACTAATTGTTATTGATTTTCCTTTTAGACTAAAGCTTTACTTTGGTTAGTGAAATTATATATCCATGGCTATGTAAATCTATAGCTGATTTCAATCCACTATTCTACTTTTTCATAGAACAGCCATAGTTTCACACAAGGGAACTGTTTAATTCTTGGCTTCAGTTTAAGCATCTCTCAGTTAGCCACGTGCAAAACAAATTAGCAGCAATAAAAAATAAAAAGAACAATTGAGTGATAGGGGAACGTGACAATTTTATGTCATGAAACAAGCCAAACAGAGAGGGTACACACAATAATAGGTAATAAACCTCACACACAAGAACATCATTCTTCTGTGATCTATGGCAACTGCCAAATTCCTGGCTGAAAATCCACGTTCCAAATGAGGAAAACTACACTTCCTTACATGCATTCCGCTAGGCAGCTTGGCTAATAAAACAAAGCTTTCATTGATTAAAGCAGGACATCACAGAAAGCTTCCTTGTAAAGTGATACAATAACATGAAACAATGTTTAGTCTAAAATCTTAACAACCTGTTCATGACCACAACATGGCTTTCACTGCACATTTGTCTTACAATAGATCAGGTATCTAACTTTCTTTTATTTTCGAATTTGCCCATAAAGTGGTTAATAATTGCAACCACCGTTCCTAATATTGGGTATCACCTGCTGTCCTCAGACTATTTTAGACCACCAAAGCAGGCACAGTGATTTCTTCCCTGACATTTTCACAGTCCCCTTCATACTTTACAAAGAAGACTCCTTATCTTGGATGTCTGCATAGAGCAACACCGATGGGTCTTCCCTCCTGCACCTTATAAAGACTGCACTGGAATGCCATTACTGTTGTAGCTTTCTGAGGCCTCAAGGTAGCCAGCACTTTGTAATCTGTTTGCTGTCTGTATTTGGGACTAGGAAAAGGCTACCCATAAAATTATTTTTCTAACCGCTAACAAAGATAGCAGTGTAGGACATCAAGCTGTACGTATCAATTAGGGCAAATTTTGAACCTTTCATATGGATGTTATCTCCGTTAGCAATAAAGATTATCATACAAATTTGAGCTATATTGAAGAATAAGGAGGATGAACAAAGTGACATAGACTCTTGCTAGTCCACCACCTATTTATACTTTGTATACTTTATTCTTTGTGATTAGTTCTGTAAATGTATTGAATATACAATATATTGACATTAGGTATTTCAAAAATGTAATTTTGTATACGTAGGCATATCTAGTTTATTTTGCTTATTTTTAATGTTTTTATAATTATGTAATTATTATTGAGGTCATTATTTGAAAAAACTAAAGCCAATCTAGCAAAATCAATACCATATTTGGAATCTGTGCACCAAACATAACCTAAATTGACTTTATTCTGTTTGGCTAGAAAATGTTTCTTTACCAGTGTTATTAATAAACAGGATTTATATAGCACCAACATATTATGCAGCGCTGTACATTAAATAGGGGTTGCAAGTGACAGCTGAGTACAATGACACAGGAGGAGAGGACCCTGCCCTGAAGAGCTTACAATCTAGTAGGTAGGGGGATTAACACACAATAGGAGGGAGATATGTAGTGGTGGGAAGTAGTGAGGGTTTCAAAAGACAGAAGAAGGTGGGTAGGCAAGTATGAAAAAATGGGTTTTGAGTGCTCTTTTTAATGAGCAGAAAGTGGGAGCAAGCCGAATAGGATGAGGAACCCCATTCCAGTGCTTGGGACAGCTCTAGAAAAGTCTTGGTCATATATATAAAAGTCATATATATATATATGTGTCACAGTGACAGGGTGTCACATTACTTGATTGGAAAGGTGTGCAAACAATGCTGTTTACATTACACCCAAGTTCAGGAGTTTTAAAGAATAAAGGCTCCAGGAATAGTTGGTTAGTTTTCCTTAGTAGTAGTTGGAAAACCAGAAAACCAGTTTAGGGTACTGGAGCTGGTCAGGGATCAGATGGGAGGGGTCCCTTACCACCTGGTTCATATCCATGTTTTTCCTGCCTGTGCAGCCTGAGTACATATCCATTATTTAGCTGACAAGGCCTTGTGTTCAGTGAGCCTTGTATGCAGTATGCAGCTGGAGGCTGCAGAGGATAGAACTCCACCAAGACCGCTGCCACGGGAAGTTCCCAGAGACAGTGAGTTGCCCCATTTTGTACTTATGGACTTTGATTTGTATTTTCTTTGCCTAGATTAAACAGCTACTGAGTTAGCCAGGAGCCAGACAGCTAATGTTTATTTTGTTTTTATTTTTTTATTTTTGGGCAACTTACTAATAAATACACCAGAAGCTTGCACTCCACCATCCTATGTGCACCATAGGCAGCTCACAATGTGCACATGTGCACCATAGGCAGCTCACAATGTGCACATGTGCACCATAGGCAGCTCACAATGTGCACATGTGCACCATAGGCAGCTCACAATATATATAGATACAGCTACCTGGAAAGGACATGGTCCAGAATTGAAAACATTTGCTAACAAATAGCAAATTACTTTTCAGGAAATCCATTCCAGGTTTGCCTGATCACCCAGCTTCACTTTGAAAGTGTATCCTCTCCAAGAGAGCTTTAATAAAAAAATCTGGCCAAACGCACAACCAAAAAAAGAAAGGGAAACTTTCCCAACTCCTAAAAGGTCCAAAACTTTTCAAATATTGCACCCTTTTTCACAAAGCCCCCCCTGTCAACAAATCCCCTCTCTGAACTTTCCCTGACCCCATCCCCCTTTGTGACCCTAACCCTTCACTGCCTACTCCTCTTCCTACCCTGTCATGTAGCTCCTCCACCTATCTTTTTCTCTTTCCTTTGCTACCTTTGCTGCTGCCTGGGTCCACCTTGCCCCACATCAGTATATTCTTTTCCACTGCTGTTGTCCTCCCCCCATTTGTAGATGCTATTAGTATACTAATATATTATGACTCTTGGCGTGGCATTTACATTTCCACTTCACTTTATTTTCTACAACATTACTGTGATTGTTTTACTACAAGATACATTCATACTACTACAACATTTTTATTAGAAGGCTTACTTTATTTCTAAAAGTTGGTCATACACTTGTGAGAGTAACAACTCATGAATATGTCAGTCACTTTCTATTCAACTGCAATATTTGCAAAAGTTACCTTTCCTTAGTACATCCCTAAGGCTGTAACTGGTTAAATATATATATTTTTTAGTTTGTCCAAGAGGAGCTGCTTTGTCTGTGTACGCCAGAGGCAGTTCACAAGGTTATCACCTGATATACACTGCTAAACGTAGCAGTTCTGCTATTTTCTATTATATATTTCACAAGATTTTGCTTTCGGGCACAATCAGACAGTCGTCATCAGCAACAAATGTACTGCAATTTTTGGTAACTATACAAATAATAGTGACAGCTGATAGAACAATGCACAAAGTACATACATTTCAGTCAAAGGAATGTCACGTTTTGTGAATAATTTTTAAAAAAGACAAATTTATATCAAAATGGTTATAGTCAGTCACATGCATAGTTTAGTATTCCGCACTTAAGAGTTGTCAGTCTGTTGTCAGGATCAAATCCTGAGATGTGTAGCAAGTCTAATGTAAGAAAGTGTAAATTCTCATTTATATGCTGGTTTAAGTTTGGAAGCTAAACTTCTAGTTTTTAATATTTTTTTACTATAATTATTAGGACTTGAATAACTTCACATTTCCCTGGCTCATGTATAGTGGAATATTAGGGGTTAAGCTTTTCCAAATATTGACTTTTTTACCTTAAGGAGTGAAAACACTATTGTGATACAGCATGTTACCACAGTGCACACAATGGTCATCTGCATTATTGTATTGCGGTGCCATCTATTTTTATTAGGATCCAAACTCACTACAGTAAGCTTCTGATGTTAACTGGATAAATACAGTTATAGTTCATAGTTCTGGTGTTAAATAATACTGGAAACTACAACAGTTTGGTAAAAGTTTTGAGAAATTGAAAGGGAAAACAATTCTAAAAAGTTTTTCATTGAAACTTCATATGGAGCTATACATTTGGAGGGGGATAGAGTAAGAGAGGGATCAGTTGCTCTGAATCATTTACATTTGCTTACATTCCAGCTTGGCCTACAGTAAACAATACCCATTTTACAACAAAGGTGCCAAGGAGACACTAGAAAACATATGAAGCAGTACTTATAACTCCACCAGATGGCAAAAAAGAAGAAGCTATTGTTAGGAGATGTTTATCTGCCCGGCGCACCATCGCAATATATTATACAGTTTATTCTGTCTAGCAATGTCATTTGCAGCAGAAATGAGAAGAATAAGAATTTGCAGCAGCCCCTGCTTCTCTTTAGCCGTGCAGCCTGATCTATTTTATTGGCATCCCCAGCACACACTGTGAGGCTGTGTAAAGCTGACAGGGATTTTAGCATTAGTTTCTGACTCCTTGCACTGCTATTGGCTGCTGGGGCTTTATAGCCTCTTTGCTCCCAGTCACCAGTGCCTGTTGTAAAGTTGAGCTGGGCTAATCTGTGTTGGATAGTTTCTCAGTTGGTTTACTGTTGCCTGTTTGCCTGTTCCTGACCCTGTGAGTTTATGCTTCCAGGATCGACCTATTGCCAGTGACCCTGACTCTGACTGTGTTTGTCCCTGTGTACTTCGTCTGGTGGATGGATTATCTGTTATGATATCTGGCTCTGAATTCTGCACTTGTCTGTTTGAATCTTGGTACTCTATCTGTGGGCTCCTGGTCTGCTGCCAGCCCATCTCCAGACACCGTCGTTTGCCCAAGTCCTGGGGCCAACTGCGTGCTGGGAGATGCAACTAGTCTTCCGCGGCTAAGTGGGGGCTTACTAAAGGCAAGGACTGAAGCGTAGATTGGGGAAATGACCAATACATAAATAAAGTAAATACATGCAAAAGCAATATACACTTTCCTAAGGATCGTCTTATTGGTTTGATCCAGTGGAAAATGCATGAAACTAGTCTGTGGGTCACCTGGAAAAGTCATGAAACAGTAATGCCAAATAATTCCTAGAAGAAACCAGAAGGTACTAACAAGTCCACAGGAATTCACCTTATGGCTGGGTAGGAAGCTACAAAACCAGGGACTTTATTGCCACAAAAATAAAGGTTAAGGCGTGTTTGTCAACTGTGTCTCTGTTGGAGTAAGTCAAAGAAAGGTGAGGTTTGGGGCTTATCAACCTAAAATAGCATAGCAGATATTATAGGGTTTACTTTATAGCACTGTTTCTGAACTAGGATTCAGTGGTAACCCTCCAGAGACTTTTAAAGATCCTTTAGAAATAAGCAATTAGTGACTCTCAGGTCAGGTCAGTGCTAGATCTCTCTGGTTCTCCTATGATAGTCTTCTTCAGTCTTTAGAGATGAGAAGGCCTAATTTTTTGAAAGCTCTCAGAGGCTGGAGAGGATAAACTTTCATCAGTGAATTTGGGTGATACACCACATCTGGAATGGATCTGGTCCAGGATTGAAAATATTTGCTAACAAATAGCAAATGACTTTAAAGAAATCCATTCCAGGTTTTTTGGATCACACATTTCCGCTGATTAAAGTGTATCATCTCCAGCTTTTGCGAGCTTTAATAAATCAGGCCCAAGGATACACTTTCAGCAGTGAAGCTGGGAGATCCAGCAAACCTGGAATGGATTTCTTTATTTGTTAGCAAAAGTTTTCAATCCTGGACCAGATCTGTTCCAGGTTTGCTGGATCACCCAGCTTCCCTGTTGAAAGTGTATCCTCTCCAGCCTTGGAGAGCTTTAATAAATCAGGGACATTGTATCTACAGGTAACATTCATAGAAAACTGAACACAACATGTGTGTGGAGTCATCTGGTAAACCCTGCTACACAAAATTATACTAGATAGCTGAGGAACACTTGCTAGACTTTTGTCTGTAGCCCCTAAACTCCAGGCCCAGCAACAATTACCTTTCCATCATTAACTTTTCTCTAACAGGCAATACAAATATTACCAGATCCGGGCATTTATCATCTCAAAATCCATAATAGTTTTTAAGTGCAAGGGACAGGGCCAAAAAATCCCTTAACCTGCATCTATTTTTCCAACGCAGATCATTTTTTACTGCACAAAACAATAAAACATTCTTTTTTGACTAAGCAATTTTACACTTCATGAACACTCACAGTAAGTTAACATTATGTCAAATAGGATCTTACCTTAAAAAATAAAGATCTGTGGAGGGTTTGAAATCGGAGGCCTGAAATGTTTTTGTGTTACAATAATCAGTTTGAAGTATGCATGTTGTGAATAAAAAAAATTAAAAAAAACAAATGCTTCCATGTTGCAGAAAACAGTTTACTGGCTGTATTTGGCACCGGTACTTTAGAAGTCATGGGCTTCCATATGTGTCTACAAGGCTGAAAGTAAAGTGAAAGTCTTCAATAAGATCCCCCACTCTATCCAACATGAAAAAAAAGTTTTTGCTTTAGCCCACTTAAATGTAAGTATGTAATGTATGTTTAAATGTATGTATTAATGTAAAATGAAAAGTTTTAAAAAACAAAACTAGCTTAGGCAGAAATACTCACCTTCCATCCAGAGCCATCCTCCATGTTACTTCTGTTCGGCCACAAGATTTTATTCTTCTAGGTACTTAACACAATATGGATATTTTCTTAATCTACATTTGTCCAGGTTGAATGACATTGGGCCTCATTTTGAAAAATAAATCTTGTGTATGACCAGAAGAAATAAATGAACAAACGTTTTATTGTAGGTTAAAATAAGTTATCTAAGTGTTGTAAAGAAATGCATTATTTGGAGTGTTTCTATGGGGCCAGTTTGCATACAGGATGCGATTGGGGGCATCTTATCTGCCTTTGTTAGTCCATAAAAAACACCCTCCCAAGTAATATATTAACACAATGATTCAACACATTTCTTTTAGCATTATGGCTGTTCACTGGCCCCACATGTTCCTAACAGCTGACATCTAGTTTCTAACATTTTGCTCCCTTGCTCTTAGAGCTACTCTTTAATAATTAAATATAAAAAAGTGTATTCATCTATTTAGCCCATGTCTACTAATAAACAGCCAGACTGGAGAGTACTAATGAGACCGCCTGATATAACACAAAAGTTTGAGTATTAAAATAAAAACATAACATACACAGTTTGGTAGTGGGGGTGTACAGAATAGATATTTCTAGCATCAGTGAAAAAATAGAAAACTGTGTAGTTGAGGAAAGTGTCAGTCCTACACCATCATACCACTAGCATCCTTTAAAATATTGTGGTATGCTTTAGAAAATTGTTGGGTTTTTGTTATAGCTGCGTGTTGCATTTATTATTATTATTATTATTGTTATTAATATTATTTTTTGCATGTATACACTTCTTGAGTATTGTATTTTCTCCTAGTTTTTTTTTTTTATGTAAGTTAAAACACTAGGAGAAAACCAATTAAACAATCCTTTTATTCAGCAACAGTGTTTTTGCCTATAATTTACGTACCCCAAAATAACAAACACTGGGTGTAAATTATAAGCCACTGACCCATGCTGTGTACTAAATGCTTTAAGAATCACACATGCAGCATTGTTTAAAGATTTGCTGTTAGCTCCAATGTTCACAATATAAAATAGACAGACCAGGCCTAGTCAATCACTTTTTTATTCACTTTCTTGAAGAAGCGACTTTATAAGGCAAATTTATGTAGAACAGAATCCTAGCATCTGATCTAAAGTAAGTAACCTTTTAAGCAGATAGAGCTTCATCAATCTCAAGCTTTAGCAAGTGTAATTTATCTGGCCCTAATTTCAAATGTTGCTACACAATTAATCTTTGAACTCTGAAAGGTTAAGGCTTTGAATGTCGTCCATCTCCTCTTCCGATAGTAATATCCTAAGTTATTTGGACAAAGTAAATTTGTTGTTCTTTACGTCAATAGATCTTCAAAGAAAATCTCCCTCCCTTTGGATGTATTAGCTTAAGGTTTATTGTCTTCTTAATCAACTTCAAATAATAAGGAAGATCGCTTAATATTGCTTTCTTCGGAAGCCTTCTTATTGGCAGAAGATCATGTAAATGAATGGTAGCAAACGTAAAAATTTCTATTTTTGGCCCTCTGAGTTTAATTTCTTCTTGTTGCTAATACTGACAGATAAAGATTATTTCGAGAGTATTACTTTACAAAATGTGGGGTGGACACCATTCTGCACGCTGCAAAATTAATAGTTCCCAGCAGGGGCATAACTACTAATCATGGAATACATAGCAAAATGTTAATAGTCGTGTCAGCTGTGACAACATGTTTTTTTAAATTCTAACATAAAGTATGCCTAAACAAAGGAAAGGTAGTAGGAGCTGTCAGCATAGCTAGTACACTACTAGGAGCCAGTGCTGTTGACAGGAAGTGAGCAGAATGCAAAATAGAAGCCAGATAAAATGTGGTGGGATTGGTGAAGAAATCCAACATGATTCAAGAGTCAGAATTGATAGGTTGACGATAGGCTGGTAGGATGATAAAATACAATTACAATAATTATTTTTTAGTAACAAAAAAAATATAGGGTTGGTTGAGAGTGGTGTAATGTTATATATGTTATATTATGTTTTTGTTTGCCTGGAAGGTGAGAGAAGGACTGAAAGATTGGCATACGAGCCAGCAAAGGGTGTGGCGTCTGAGCAGAAAGTGTAGATTTTAACCTTTTCATTCTTCTGGTGTATCCTGTATGTCTCTGAATATCTGCGAGAGGGGGAGCTATGATTTACAGAATTTGTCATACAGATAGTTCCCGAGTTAAGGACATCTGACATACGGACCACTCCTAGATACAAACAGATACAAACGGGGCTTCCCTGCTCCCTGGTGTGCAGGACGGGGGCTTGGAGGGGGGAGGGGGGGTTTGCATGACTTGCAGAAGAAATCCTTTGCAAAACACAGCTGAGGTAGTGGGTGATCCAAAGAGCTGAGCTGATCTGTAGCATTTTGTAACTCTTTAATGACCAAGACAAATTCTGCAGTTATTTCTTTTTGCATATCAAACAAAGCACAGCTTGCTCCAGTAGTTAATGAATGTCTAGGCTCCATAATTTTTTTTTTTGTTTTGTTTGTGATTAACTCACAGTGAGGATTTAATACAGTAACTGACACGATGCTGCCTAATAATATGTTGAGACAAGCATCTGTCCTAATTGCATTTATTAAACTAATGTACCTGTTCCGACTTATAAACAAATTCAACTTAAGAACAAACCTAGAGTCCCTATCTCGTATGTAACCTGGGAACTACCTGGATTTAGTTATTTAAAGGGGGCTAAAAGGGGGTCCGTGAGAAAATTTTTGTGGTCCACGGCTCTGTCCCCCATGTGGACACAGCCAAGCCACTCTCCCATCGCAGGCTTAGACCTGTTTGCTAAACATACTGGGGGGACAGTAGTGCAGGCCTGTGGACACAACTTTTATTGCATACACAGCCCTGCGCTACTGTCCCCCCAGGATGTGTAGCAAGCAGGTCTGAGCCTCCGATTGGAGAGTTGGTGGGTTCTGGCATCCTAACGTCACTCAGGGGTAAGTTTCTTCACTGATATAGACTAGAATTTGTTTCCATCGCAGTATAAAGAAATAAAAGTTATTTTATCTCTGTGTTGTCCATAAGCTTTGGGGGATCCTGGGTAATACATCTGCCCCATGTGCATATATGATAAGTGAAAGATATTAGTCAAGTGCACCTAAATGCAGATCATTGGGGAGCACAGAAGATCTCCTTATGGGCAGTATGTAATAAAGGGGATAAGAGGATATTACTTTATCTGCACTCTCTTGCTTTATTATGCATACAGAAGTTTCGATCAATGCTCCTGTCATAACTACCTGACCACCACTATTGTGGACAGAAACTTTTAAATAGGAATTAACTTTTAACTAGCATCTCTTATGTCCTCAGTAGCTCATCAGCACAAAGTTCAGGAACCTTAATGCAAATTCTGACCCTTCCGACTTTCCCACCACAACATAACAAGAAGGTGCTGAATGGGGTGTCCTACTTCTTTATACAAAAAATAAAAAAAAAAAGTTGTATTAGTAATAATATTTTAAATAATGACACACCTGTTAGTACTGTTTTACAGTACGTGTGCTATACAAACCTATTTCAACTTTTTTTTCTTTTACTTTCTAGCAGAGAAGACATTTTGAGGACAGTGTTAGGCATACAGGTTTGCTTTCTAAGTGATGCCGTGGTGGGCTATAGCAGAAGTTCTGAAAAAAAACATCTACTACCCTGACTGTACTGCTAGGACCCAGTAAAAGCTTTAAAAAATGCTTCATCATGCACATAGATAGCAAAAAAAAAATTAGAAACAATCTTACTTAGTAGTACTTACTACTATGTGTACCATACAAGCTATTGTAACCTGGATAATTTATGTTAGATTAGGGTCAGTGTATATGACAAACTCCTAAACTTCTAGTAAAATTTGCCATGTTACTGCAAGCCGCAATACCCTACTGACAGTCCAAACACACATCCAGAATGTGCCTTGGTGGAAGCATATAACAAAGCATGAGGGTATGCTGCAGAAATGCAGTTGGATGTACTTTTTCATGAGTTCAAGTGCATTGTAATGTGAGCAACATGCTTCAACAAATTGGAACGTGTGTGCTATAGCTATATGTTTAAATGTCAATGGACCCTAACAGTCTCTCCTATTGTGACTCCTGCCACCCCCAGGCCCTATCACATATGTATAGGTTGCTATGGTTACTTCCTTAAACATTCATAAATCAGCAAAGTTGGTAATTTGACTTAGACCTTGACTTTGGATCTTAGTAGGTTTAATACATTTAGATGACCGATTCTGATGTACTAGTTTAAAAAAGGTCATTCCTATACAACTAAAAGGGACTGGAAGGAACAGTGTAATTACTAAGGCTAATCAGAAGTCAATGCACACATACAGGAGGCAGGTATGCAGTCTGAAATACAAGCCTAAGGTTAGCCATGAGATCTATTCTGAATCTGTTAAAATAGGAAATTAATGTGCTGGAATCAAGGAGACAATAACTGCATGGGTAAAATGAGTCTGAGATCAGGCAGAAGCAGGTGAGCACCTAGGTTGAGACTGAAATGCAGCTGAAGCTGGAAAAAGAGCCGAAGTAGAGATTGGAATGCAGCTAAAGCTGGAACTTGATCAAGGTGCTATATTTCCCTGAGACTTGAAGTTATGACAATACAAGAGCTCTACTTTGCATTGTAGAAGGGTAAGTTCAACGCGGGAAGTGCACCATCAACCTTTCAACCCATGCTGGTAGGGAAGAGGATATGTGCTAGAAAACTGTCAATATTTCAGAGCTCATGTTTTGGAGAAGCTACTTACTTGTTTCCCATGTTCCTGGGACCCAACACTCATTACCACAGAATTACAGTAGTGTAAAAAATTGATGTTGATCTATTAAAACTGGGAAATGCAGCACAAGTGGAGTCATTGTCCATAGTGAACAATCCATTTTTTTTCAAACTGCAACAAGAAAATGAAACATGGTACCAGACTGGTTTACTATTACTTCGTTTTTTTTTTGGTATGGATTAGACACTATTCATAAAGTATTCTTAACTGTAAAGTGCTTTGTCTAACAATAATGACAATTTGTGAAAATTAATTTATTATCAACTAATTACTTTTTCAGAGCATCCTATAGTCATTTTTAAATAAGCAACACTACAATTACTGCATCAAATGATGACAAGAAGACAAAGTAAAATCTTCTTTACAAATATGGGGACTAAACAAAGCACTTATGTACTGTAGAAACACTGGTAAAAGCAT
Organism: Pyxicephalus adspersus; assembly: GCF_032062135.1. Lineage (NCBI taxonomy): Eukaryota > Metazoa > Chordata > Amphibia > Anura > Pyxicephalidae > Pyxicephalus > Pyxicephalus adspersus. The sequence continues at coordinate 94,333,254 of NC_092858.1, read as the reverse complement.
ACTGCAATGCCTTCTGCAATCACTGATTGGAGATCAAGCCAACTGATTGGAACCTTCAATAAAAATACCTGATTTCTAGTACAATGTTCATTCACAATGGCAGAATTCCCATAATGATGGTATTGTTCAGCATAATTGGAAGTAGCTATTTTTCTATTATTTTAAATGAAATGTAAAATCTTTCATCAGCCTAATCACAGCACAATTTGTTTTTTTTTTAGTAGAGTAGCTCTTTAGTTTTTTTTTGTTTTTGTTTTGTTTTATGTGGCTCATATTGACAAAAATACCCTTGATTATAGAAAGGGATTAAAAGGATGGTTAAAATATGAATGAGCATCCATGGCAAGGAAGTTTTTAATGTAGGTATTTCTGTGTTTGTGAGGGCAATTCAACTCTTTTTATACCTTTCCATACTGTTAAGTTGCTATGTTCCAATAATGCATGCACATTAACTTGCATTATGTAACATGGTAATATGCATTGCATTAAGGCAGCCCATTCAAATGAATAGGCTACCAACACACCATATTAAACATAAAATCATCCAACATACACTATTTTTTCTGTTAAACCACAAGGCATGCGTTATTGGATGCTATGGCATTCTGTAACACACATCCAACACACAGCAGTTAGAGCTGTGAGTGAGTCCTTAAGGTATGAACACATACTAGATTTGTGTTGCCCAAAATAATTATTCTTGGTTGGTGTTTGTACAAGCATGCTCCGCTGTTCTTGAGCAGGTCATTAGTGATTTGCCCTGCTGGATCACTCTTTTCCAATAACAGCCAATACTATTGTCATTTCCACTGTTGTGCTCATAGTGGGGCACCTCTTGTTCATCCTTCCCCCACTCCTCTCTATGGCAAATAACAAAAAGTCAATCACCCACCCAAAACAATCATTCATGATCAGTGACAGCTACCAAATGTCCAGAAATGTCATAGGAGGACCACCAAATGTCTATTTAAAGTAAAAGAGCACAGTAAGTATAGTTTCCTCCAGCGGTTTAGATGAAAAGGTGAGAATGACACAAATCCTTCAATTTACATTTCCTTCAGTGTTTTTCCTTGCTGGAAATGTAATTAAAGACCTTACATACAAATATACTTTGTCACTGGAGCATGAAAAATGTATCCTCACAGCACATGACTGAATGGACCATGCGGTGCAGTTTAGGATGCGGTAGCATAATGGTTCAAACTTTAACTGATAGATAATATAAAAATGCAAGGTATTGGAGTCATGCAGAACCACTTTATCAGGCATTCTAAGTCTTATGACAACAAACTATTTTACTTTCATACCTAAATATTGAGTTTAAAATGTGGATGTTCTATAGGTAAATGAATGACCAAGGCATATGTAAAGACATGGTACAAATCCTAAACCTACATTTTTTTAAGATGTAGTTCAGCCATGTAAATGATTTCAGCACCATGGACAAAAGAAAACTGAAAAACAACTGGGTTTTGCCCATTGCGGTCAATTGTATACTAACATTAAATCAGGACTTAAAGCCATGCAGCAGACTTAAATACATAGCTGAGATATTTATGTGATTAGAAAACCATAGCCACACTGCCGTGAGAGTGACACAGTTTTCTCATTTAAAGTCCAACTGTTGTCAGAACTTGTTTTAAGGACTGGAGAGAGTAAAGAAGGAAAAAAATTCAAGTTCAAGTTTTATATACAATCTCTATTCTTAATATGGATAAGAAGATTGGATACTTCACCAGCAGGGACAAAAAGTATTTAATACTTAGTAACATGACAAAGGGTTAGAAACTTTGTCAGGCTATTATTGCAGTCTGTGTCTTCCTTTCTCAGTAACAACTGCTCCACGTATCTTATCCTGCTATTATAGGGATAGACATCAAAGAAAAATCTATCCAACATGGTCTATCATGTTAAAAAAACAGAATTATTTATTATTCAAAAGTATGACAGACATTATAACAGAAGAAAAGTTTTGGTTGGAGTTGGACTTTAGGAAAATGAATAGAGTGGTCCACCATGACACAGCATGCCTATTGGATAAGGAAGGAGCAGCAGATCATTGATGAAGTCATCTACCGGTATGTGTTATTTCCTCCTGAAAGCATATTAACAAAACAGTATGCTGGCCCTCTCGTTCCCAGAGCCAATGTTGAATTAATTACAGTCATTTAATATCAAAAGAGGTACTTTATTAGTTTTATGTTCAAAATATTTAATAAATTGATGTATTTATAACTAGACTAAGCTATATTTTCCCAGAGATCAGCTATAAGCATTTCACAAGTAACAAAAAACATAAACTATCACAACACAAATTCCCTCCTGGATGTCCCTGTTTAATAAGATTCATTAAACTCACATTCTTGTTTGCACCCCTTAAGCTGTGTACAGGCACTCAACTGTAAAGGCAACGTTGTGCATTCTATGGATAGGGAAGGATGAGCGGAGGCACCCTACTGCATCCTCCCCATTAGAAAGCAGCAGCCACTATTCCTAATGGTAGTTAAGTGGGCAGGATGGATCACTAAAAGATGTTAGAAGACAGCTGTACAGATGGTGGAGTTTCTTCTGAGATGGACAAAAATCTAGCACCTGTAAAAAGCTTTGGATTTTCTCACAGGTATATTTTATTCCCAACAGTTCTTTTCATGACAGGTAATGTATTTTAAAAAAATCCAGCACATCTCATCATCATGCTACACTTAGTGCCAACCATCCTGAGCTGTAACTGCCATGTACCACCTATAGTGCCAAAATACCCCACCGCAGGGTCATGTCCCACACACATTCATTTTTTATACCTAATATATTCCATTATTCATGTGCACTACAAATTTGACAGTCACATAAATTGTGAAAATAACCTGACATGCTAAAAAAACGCTTTGACAGAAAAGGTTCAACATTTCTAATGCAAATACTGCACAAGCCATTTTTCTTACAATTGGCTCTTGCTTGCTTTTAAACCACCAGCTTAACAGTTTGGGCATGTATACATCTGCCAGTGTGACCCCATCTGCCTTTTGGTATCCTGTTGGTCTTTTTTTCCTTTAGAAGGCGGTGGAAGGCGGGACACTGTGGTGTCATAGAGTCATGAGATCTGCTCAGCCACCTGCTGGGCCATTATTATGGACGAAGCCGAATCAAAAGATGTATTAGGAGGTGGGCTGCTTGATACCTACACAATGACAATCACTCCCAGGGTTTTTTTTTCAACCTTCTTGATTTGGAAAAGTAAAAGAACTAAAATGACACTTTACAGGGAAATTTATACAGCATTTATTTAAAAGTAGATAATAATCAAGGCTTTTCTGATTAAAAATTGACCCCAGATTCACATGTCAGACCATCTTTTTATAAAGGTGATAGTGCTGAAATCCTTTTTATCTTTTTTATAGAGAGTTTATAAACACTGTTTATTGTTCGCTATTATTTAGGCTGGACTAAAAGCTAAAGAGTAAATAGTTTTGTGTTTACATACCTACAAGCAAGCTAAAGATAATTTGATCTCTATGAATTAAGTGCAGATCTAATTTATGATTAAAGGAACTTCATATAATGTGTACCGTTGGAATATTTTTAAAGCTAGAGAGAAGTACAATCTGCACAGCTTCGCACCTTTCTTTTTTGCCAAAACCACATGCAGACATCAAATATATTTTATTTTGGAAATGATAGGGAACCTGTTATAAATAAAATAAATGATCTGTGATTACTGACCTCTTCCTGAAAATACTAGTAAGTAACTATCTCTGGCTTTAGTACTTACGGAGACTGTAGCACCAGATCTACACGTTTATTCTGAGGAAGAATTGCAAATACTGCATTAGGAAATCTTAAAACCCTTTTTTTCTGAATATTAGACTGAATATTTTTTTAGGCAGTAGTAACCTTTCAATATTTTTTTGTAGCATAATGGAATGTTGTTTTAATGAACTCTTAATATTTGATTGAAAGTCTACTATGGTAATGACATAGATGCTCATGCAGTGTAGTATGTTCTGAAGTATAGTAACAGGTCACACATTTGCACGCAATCATTCCCATAATGAAATAAAATGGAAACATATGGAGTAAGATACACAGCAGCAGAGAGGTGTGACTAATTGGCATTGATCTAACAGTTGTTTTGTACAGCAATTGGAGAAGTGTTATCATGGTCATCTACTATGGGGCACTTAATACAATAATAGCAATTGTGTCACATAAAGTATTCTATTACCAGAACATTTTGGTCATGCCATTACTAGAATACTCACTGCATATCTTAGCCCTTGTAATACAGTATTTCTATAGACCTACTGAAATGAAAATACAGTGGACATGTTATCTCTTTTATGATATTTAAAGGGAGTTTAATATTTAAAAAAAGGAAAAGAAAATGTAATATATGCATAGAAAACAGTCACTCTGCCATAAGGGTTTACTTCAAGTAAAGTATCCTCTGGAACCAAATTACGCATTGGTGTAACCAAATGATATTGGTAATATGAGGAAAATGTATTTATTTCATGAATAAAAACTGCAGTTTTCCAGATCATATGATGTTTCACCTTGTACATAGACATGTACAAACTATACTATAGAAACAGGGTTTTTAAATATGTTACATGCCTTAAATGGATTGATTGCATTTTAGGCCTCTGTTGATGGCTTTGGGCCACTAGATCATTAGAATTCTTTAAAAGGTGAACATGACAACCTGTAGCTGATCTCCTGATATTAACCTGTTTTAGAATATTTTACATTCCCATATGTTTATTTGGGAGTGCAAATGTAGATATGTAAAAAATTGAGTGAATAATGTATTTGTGTTTAGTGTGTGTATTGTATGCTCAGTTAATTTTGACAGATGGGAGGCAATCAGGCAGGTAAGAATACTTATACAAGCATGTTACTTTTTAGTGGTTTGTCATTGACGATTGGTCTTTAATAATTTGATGTTAGTGTTACCTACACATCAGAATGATTATCTATATCCATATCTATCTATATATACTTTTTTTGTGAATTGCTTTCCATATTTACACACTATTCCCTTAAGGGCTTTTGTTTGATTATTCTTTAAAATCTTAAGTTAGCTTAACAACTTACCATGTATTTGGAAGGCTTGCTAAAACCAACAGAAGAAAATAACTTGTTTAAAAATTTCATTTGTTAAATAAGTCTCTTCATACCTTTACAGATAACGAAACAGATAATACGTGAAGAAGAATACAATCCAAGCCATTTAATTATTCTTATTACTTTATAATTATAAGTAAATTACAGAGCTAATCATATTCTATTCTGTTCTTTTCAGACAACAGGTTATAAATATACTGACACAATGCTTTTAAACTGCTGAAAGATTGTGTTTGTCAAGACTGAAGCATCTCAGGCAGTTACCCTGGAATTAAGGCAATTACTTTTGTTGCATTTTGACAGTAAAACTAATGAAGTGAAATCGAGGAGCACAAAAGGAATTAGTTGCAGAACAATGGGAGGATTAAAGAGAAAACAGCTTCTAATAAGCAGACTTTACACCTGAGGATTGAGCAGAAGAAGCCACACATAAAGGATTACAGGGCTTTCACTTTCATACTAGCTACTGACCACTTGTCCTACTGATACCTTCTAGAATACAAAGAAAGCCCTATACCAGAGGGACTAGAGGCTATCAAAATATATGTGACCCTTAGTGATGAGGTGAGCATCCTAACACTAATTCCATTTATCCTACACCTTATTGTTCACATTTAAATTTGCTGATAAGTTTTTTTTATTACTGATCCCTTTGCATATATGTTTACTATACTTATTTTTTTCCATGGGTGTGTTTAGATATTAGTTTATTTTCTTTTAGCTCCCTATGTTGTTTTTAAATGAGTTTGTAATTCATAGTTTGATCCATCAAGCTGGTTTTAAAGTCTTCCAAAAATTAAATATGGCACCCACCTTACTGATTGTACAGAAATCAAAGACATTGGAGAAACGACAATAAAAAAGTAGGCCAATGATAAAATATAGTTAATCTTTTCAGTGTCCATTTGTATAAAAAACCTTAGGGATGAGCAACCCATATTAAATTGTGTTGTCTCTTATGATTTTTGGTAAACTCAATAGATGAAACACGAAAGTCTAGTGCTGTAGCTCTCAAAACTATACAGCTACAGCTGGTTTTCCACTCTTCCACTTATACTAAGGATGTTTGAGTGTGTGTGTGGGCATAGGAGGGGTAGGCAAAAAAATAAAAATAAACTCTATATGCAGCTCACTGTTAACTTTGAAAAAAGTGTTTCCTTATAAATGCAAAACAGGTTCTTAAAGTTTGTTGTCAGAGCCAAATTAGCAATATGCCCCTAGGCATGGGGGTAACTTGGCTTCAGCCAATAAGAGAATAACACAATTCAAATGGATTCATAAAAGCATAAACTGATCACATTTGCAATGAACATAGGTGCTTTTTAAAGCAGTAAATATTTTTATGCATAATTATGATAAACAGAAAATAAAAAAGGAAATAACATATAATTAAATATCGGGGTAACAAAATATGTTTGATGCATGGAAAGGAGGGAATTTTTTCTAGGGAATTTACAATCTCTGCAAACTAAGACATTTTTATTTATTTTTTCTAGAAAGCAAACATGGGTACAATATTGCCAGAAGAATGAAATGTAGCTTATCTGTTCCTTTAGTATATATTTTTAATAAATAAAAAAGTTTTTTTTCTCTGTTTTACATATGTGCAGTATATGTATAAATGTATTAATTATTATATTTCCTGGACTCAATAATTCTTGTTTTATCTAACAAATTTACAAGCATTCTTGAACTTCTTTTTGACCAACTCTGTAGAGTGTTTTTGTTAGTTTTTGTTACTGATCCCTACCCATGCAAACAGTTGCCTAAGAACATGCATTGTGTCAAAATTTGTATTTTTTGTAAATTTGTAAATTTATGCTGCACTTGGTAGCTCTGAAGTAATGGTGCTCTTCTGCACCCGTAGTGACATGTGAATAATGTATTAAAAGCTTCAGAATGTGTATTTGGAAGCAGTATATGGTCATAAAAGTAATGTGTATTTGGAAGCAGTATATGGTCATAAAAGTACTTTCACTGTCCAGGCAACCAAATATTAGAAATTAAAAATAACTTCCCAAACAATAATGAATTTCATTATCCCCCAACCTGTAGCTCTAAAAGTCATGTCAAAACTGAGCTCATTCGCACAGTGATTATAAAACATAAACTTTTTGTTTCAACAACGTAATTGACAGCTACAAACTCTTTTCATTCATGTCAATGGGTTCAGCTACATATTGCCATTCTACTTTATGGTAGCCAACTATTCCAGCATATAAATTACTAGTGACAAATTGTGGGCACTAGCTTTTTGGAGCAGTGGTTTATCGATACAAAATAAATTGCACGTGTGACATAGACCTAACTGTGTCTGCCTAATTACCATAGGTACTTCTTATTACTATGGAGAATATTGATAGAAGGATCAAGATAAAGAAAACTTACTTAAGAATGAAAAGCACCATAAACACATAATATATAAAATATTCATAGGTTTTTACTATATTTTAGAGAGTATGTAAACTGTGACAGTGACCTTATTGATAGCTATCTGTGTCCCAACTTTATTCATTTTAAATCAAAAAGCATCCTAGTCTGTGCTAAATGCAGAATATTTAGCAAAAGTTAATACCTATTACTTTAAAATAAAATGTATTCAAATAAACAGGATTGTCTTTAGGATATTATGTAAACTGCAGGAAATATCTTTTCGTTCAAGCCACACACCCTGTTGATTCTCCCTTCCCTCTTTTTATGTGTCTTCAAGATTTTATCTAAGCAGCTGCCCCCACCTTATGCTACACAATAAAGAGCCTGCTTACCTGGGCAATTCATTCAGGGACAATTAAGCAGAGTGGAAAAAAGTAGCATCCAAAAATGTCTGCTTAAATTGCAATCAAACGTCTGCAGCCATTGATTTGCAGCCCAGGGCCAGACATGGTGTGTGATTGAAACTCCGGGCCTGTTACAGCTGGAAAACACTTTTGATTCCTGTCCTCTTATTCTGTACAAGATATAGCTGGAGGGACATTAGCAATCACTTAATTGACATTGAATTAACCATGAAATGCAGTATAACTCCTCTTCTCAAGTATACTCTAGAATGCTTTAATAAGGCTTTTAATTATTGATTATAACTTACGATGTAGAGATGATGATCCACTGCTTAAGTTAGGTGCCCTTGGTAAGTCAGGTAGCATCGTTAATTGTGACCTTCCAGATGAAGGGATAATTATGGCTGTTCGTTAGATGGTGCCGTTAAAAGACTCAATACTATTTAAAGGATAAAGACTTTTGCTCCTTCTAAGTACACTTTACTCTTTAGCAAGATAAAGCGCTTCTCGGAATGGTTGTCTGAAAAGTGCTAATTTTTGGTTAGTCAGTAAAGGTCCCGTCACAAAAGGGTAAAATAATGCCACCGCTATTGTATTACAGGACATCACAGACGTACAGAGAAATGAGCCGCCGGACCCAGCAAGGAATGAAAGCAGCATCAGACTTGCCCTCCCTATAAAGAAATGGTAGATAATTAGTTCAAATTTAAGATTTTAATTGAGGCTTCCAAGTGCTCAGATAAGTCAAGACAGGACCTAAAATATATGTAAACCCTAACAATAAACTTTTCTTATTTGCTCTTTTTAGGTCTGTAAATATATCATTAAAATGTTGTGATTTGTGATAAATGGAAAAAAAAAAATCTAGTTTCCAGATTTCAAGTGTAGTACTGTGCACTCTGCATAGCTATCTCAAACAACATTGTCAGGAATTGTATTAGGAAGAATGTGGTGAGGATGAGAAGAGGTTTTATGTAAGCCAAAGAAGAAAAGTAGTGGCTGCAAAGTAAATGCTGCTGAATATCAAAATCTGGAAGTAATTAATGAAGAAGTAAATGACAGATTCTACAATGTAAACAAACTGGCCAGTGTTGTATTTATATAGTGGCATCTGGTAATCTGTCATTGTAGTGGTTGTAGTCATTATTTATACTTCAAATGGTTGGTGCTCATCATTATTGATGTGGATTTACATTGTTAAAGACTGTGGTTTGGAACGGACTTGACATAGATAAAGATATTTAAAAAAATTAAAAAATGGCATGGAGTCCTTTTTAAAGTCTAAGGACTAAGTTGAGTCTCCTCGCATATAGCAGGGCCATTGCAGTGGCTGGGGAATCTGTCATTGTAGTGGAGGTCATCACTTTGACAGCAAGCCCACACTGTTATTTATATGAATTGATCACACTGTATGATGTACAATAGACTTACTTCCCAGGACATAAATGATTTCTTTTAATGTATGTGTTGTAATTTTATTCTAAAAAAAACTAAAATGTGTTAAAAATTAAATAGGAAACTTTTTCACTCAGTGAAAAGGGGCTTTCAGAATCCAATAAACCCCATGTACTGACCTCCAAAACCATTTGGGGACATCTGCAGATCAAGTTGTGAGGATAAGGCTCTATACCTTCCTACAGGGTAATTGGGGGTCTGGTATATCTAGGAGGAGGGGCATGCTTGATGGCCCCTTATCCTGGCCAGTTGGTTCCTTTGTGCATGATATGTATAGGCTAATAAACAACATATACAGCCTCATGGCATTCCAATCTTGTTATTTGAACTATTTGTCCATTACCTTGTTTCCCACAGCTTCAGCCAACAAACCCTCTTCCCAATTACCAACTGACAGTATTGGGATGCTAAATACCCCCCACACACCTTAAAAATGTGTTGTCCCACCTATACTATTTAAATTTTTGGGACCTGTGTCCTACCAATTGTGGTAACATTGTCATGCACAGGACCATTACAAACACAAGATGTGGCCAAAGTGGTCAACTTTTTAATACCATTTTTGTCTGTATTTAGACCTATGTATATCCCAAGCATGTTTAAATTCACTAGCTGCTGATTTCTGACTCTGCTAAAAAATCTTTCCATCCAATGACAAAAATAGCAGTAGCTGATTTGTTTTGGCAGAAGACAGAGGAGTTGAAAATGGTGTTGATGATACAAGTTTCTAATGATTTCAAATGAAACTCCTCCTTTTCAGTTTGGCTTTTCCAATTAGACAATATGGAACCAAATCTTTAATACCCAAAGTTGTCATCCCAATTGTATGCAATGTTAGATACAGAGGGGTTAAAGCCAGTCCACAGAACACAAGGTGTGCCAGTCTTCTCTCATCACCTGTCACATCCTATGATGATGACAGTACCTGATGCCATTCTCAGGTAGACAGGTAGTTAGATTAACACAATAGACATCTGTCAAAAAATATGTTCAGAATCCCTGCCCCTAGTGCAGCGAAGATAGGAGAAGGAGTCAAACTGCGCCTAATTTGTTTTATTAGTCAAATTGCCATCATTAGGCACCAAACCGCCTGAAGGAACTCAGCAGTGGATTCGCTCATTTAAGGTAGCGTGGCGTGTAACTCTAGCAGGTGCAGAAGTTGAACCAAGCAGTAAATTAGCCCGCGGCTCTATTCCAGATGTCCTATGGATCGTGCGAAAACCTGCTTAGAAAATTTGGTGCTTTCTGGATGTGTATTTTGTCTCTTTAACCTGTTGCAGAACTCCCATGAGGTAGGGAGGCAGCTGGATGTAGGCCGTGAAGAGAACATCTGGCCGACTCTGCAGAGGCTGTTACTGTACTCTGCTGTTTGATGATGAAATGATTAGACTTTATTAAGAGCTGCGTGCATGAGATGCAGAACAGGATGACTGGAGACAGGAAACAAGAAAAGAGGGGAATATTATATTACTAAACAGTTCAGTACCTGAGAGGAAAGAAATTATATGACTGAAACATGAAGTTGTGTCATGAGTTTAATGGTTCATAAGTAAACAGTTATACAAGGCTGGCATCAAAATATGGCACTGCTTGATGCTGATGTTTAACTGTGTAAACTATTTAAATACGGATCCAATCTGAAAGAAGTAAAGTCTTTAAAACTTTCATTAAAGACCCTGTTTAACTGGATAATAGTTTTCATTTCTGTGCAAAACTCTTTAGATCCCCATGCTACATATCTGTCCTAGCCCGAACAGTGTAAGGGAATGTCGACCATGTTCATTGGGCTACAAAGCAATACAAGTGAACCTGCCTGGCTCCTGGTGACTGGTACCTTGCCAGACACTTATCTGTTCATAGAACAGCACTGGTTCCTAAAAAAACAGCTACTGCAGATTTAACAGTGGGCAGCAGTGGGTGGTACTGAACCCCTTACTTTGGCCCCCATTTATTCTCTACTGGGCTGGCATGGGTAAATATTACATGTAATATATCCCCCGAGGTAGCAGTTCAATGGCATGAGGAAGCGATAACTGCACCACAACCTACCTGCCAGTCTGAACATAGCCTAAGGCTGCATACACATGCTCAATAATTGTCTTTGGGAACGATCTTTTACAATCATTTACAGCAAAAAACTACTGTAGGATGAATGAATGAGCTGCGCTCCCCTCCCTTCACTTTTATTGTGATCGTTCATCGTGCTGATTCATGAATGATGTTGGTCGGCCTCTGTACACATGTCTGATTCTTGTCTGAGACGAGCCCGATGGCTGACGTGTGTACATAGCCTAGAATGGCCCTCCAATAACAATAACATTAGCCCCTTTAGTACTTGCAATGATCTGGTATATTGATTTGTAAAAAAATGAAAAACAGTTTCCAACAGTTAAGAACTTGATATCGGCCTTCTTTACTCCTCTGTACAAAATACCAGTACTATGAACCACATTGCTGCATGGCAATGTGGTGATGTTAAACAAGCTGAGGAGACTATACTCAGACTGGTCATGAGATATGGTGCGATAACCGCTTCCTCCCTGAACTGCATCTTTGGGTGAGACATTACATGTAGTGTTCAGTACTTCAGTAGTAGTAGCGCTTCAAGTAGCTTCTCACCCTCCTAAAGAATGAATAGGGGCAGCATTATGTGTTCCAGCAAGATGCCAGCCAATAGGAACCACATGGGAGAACTTTGACCCATTGCAAGGATGAACCTTTTTTTTTGTTTACAGGGACAGCGGTATAGTTGCCTGACAGGGTCACTTTAAGGAAAAGTTGTGTAAAGCTCAGAACAGAATCCCCTGCCAGATAACAGCTCCTTTTATTTACTGTATTACATCATTGTATTTACATTTGTGTTTGCCTGGAGTTCAGCTATAATGACAGGTGTAGTTGGCATTATTAAACAGCACAGCGCAGTGGAGTGCAATAACCCATATCAACCAATCAGAAAACCACTTCAATTACTCTGTTTACTCACAGCTGCTTATAGCTATTTTTTTTGTTGTGTCGGTTCACATGGGTTTCTGCACACCACTGCTTTATGTTAGTAAATTAAGTTAATTTGCTTTGTCACAGTCAAGGCGTAACACAGTTAGCCTTTTTTGATTTCGGCTGATAGCATGTGAGGTTAGTAGCAGCACCCATTTTCCTCACCTATTTTTCATCTGAAGACTGACAGTGCTCCCAGCTTCCCCTGCATCCTAACACTGAACGCTTCTCTGATCTGTTCCAAATTTTCACCTCTCCAAAACAATCAGGAACCGAGCCCAGAATAAAGACGTTTCCATAAATATAATTAGATTACTATTAATTAGAGTTGTTAAGTGCTAGTTACGCTTCTGCTGGTATCACCATTTGGAGGTTTAACGAACAGCCCCAATGGGGCTACTTCTGTGAGATTTTAATTAGGTCTGGCAATGCTTTTTACCCAGGCATTCTCTGCACATATATACCATCTCTCATCAATATTTAATTTAATTACCACTGTTGCCGTGCGAGACACATCTGACTTAAGAGACAAAATATGCTTATTTATTAATGAGGTAAAACATATACAACTTGTCAGTTTTTGCTACTTTAGTCCCTTTTTTGTCACACTGAGATACACAAAAAGCTCTGACAAGAGGATCTATTTACAGCAATGCAAAACATAATACCTTTTTAAAGAAATATAACAGTAAATCTATATAATAAAACAATATTGAGTTATCCATCCATTTGGCACATCCATTTGGCTAATTCCTTTTTTCTATCCACAATGCTGTCTCTTGATTTTTTTGGACACTAATATAATAGCTGTGTCAGAGATAAAGAAAGGCACTGAGTGTATTGCATGCCTGACCATTGTATTTCTATGTATTTATACACATTTCTTGGCAGCAGGATTCTTTGTTTATGCTATATTTTTTCTTGCATATTAGCTTCTCGCACCCTCCTAGATTTTATCAAATTTATTAGCCTCCAAAACTGCATTATGTCTGTATGAACAATAAACACAGCTGATTCTAAGTTATTAAACTGGGATTTTAACTTCTAATTCTATTTTTTACTGTAAGATGCATTTTTATGAGAGTCCACTAGCAGTCATCTGTAGGCTAAAAGAGGGAAAATGTAAGAAAAACAGCATGTATTACCCAATATTTGTGAGCACAAACTTGCTAAAGACAACTGGACAATCATTTTGTATATATTTATATTTATTTGCTGTGTGTCAAACTCATTAAAAGTCTTTGTTGCATTTATTATCAGTTGTTGTCCTTTAATGCCACATGGGTCATAGGGAAAGCAGTTAAACTGGCACAACCACAGACTCCAGCAACTATTTGGGGATTCCATGACAACCCTAAAATGGAGAGTAGATAAAAAATCTGTCTTAGAGGACAACTGTGTAAGAGGTCATTTCTCTTTATTTTGTGAAATTTCTTCTAACTTTTAGTTTTGTCTTTGATACAAAGACAGCAAAAAACAGAAGAGTCCATGTCATATACCTTAGTAACTGACAGAAAGTCAACCTGTGCACTGGTTCCCATTCTTAATACTTACCTTCCCTCCACCAAAAAGAGCACCAATGCTGCTCTTCCCTCTCTGCACTGAGCACCAGTCCCCCCTTTTTTCCTGTACTGGGGAATGTACTCTTGTTGACAACCACCTCCATGCTTTTTCTGTCTCCCAATGAAGACCAAAAACAACATTTTAAAGGAAAAATTTCCTGACAGTATATTAACTTATGGAAAACGACATGCATTTTCAAAACTTTTTCACCTTACACGTTTCCTTTTGCCTTCCTGACACCCCTAGATATTTTGGTCACAATACCACGTTTTAGTAGAGGCTTTGCAATTAACTTGGTGGCCTAAAAAAAGTTTTAAAAACAATACTTTCACTTTATTGGAAAAACTATTTTTTACATGACTGTTCTAGCAATACCATGATCAGGGGCTTTGCTATTAACTAAAAATAACCTACATTTTCAGGCACTGCCCTCTGCTGGCCCTCCAATGTCACCCTCACTAAACCCTCGATAAGGAAATTCTATGCTATATTCTCTGCAGTGCATGTGGTCGAGAAGTATCTGCAAGGACATCAGCCATACAGGAGAGCTTGAAGCCGGAGAACAGAGGGCATAGGCAAAAGGCGAACATGACGGGGGAGCAGGGGGCCAGTGAGGAGACGTGTAAACAGGGAGAGGTGTGGGGATTGGTTCGTTCAAAGAGGGAGCAAGAGCTATAAGGGTTAGAAAGGGTGAAGGGGGAGAGAGTGAGGACTGTTAGACAGAAAGTGTGGGGAAGCGAGTATACCCCCCTGCCCTCTATATCAGTGTTTTGATCTGGGGGAGGTGAAAAGAGGATGGTGCTTGAGTGGTCTTTGAGGGCAGTTCTGAAGTGGAACATTTTTGGTGCTTCGCTGTACCTCCTCAGGTTTTGTGTCTCCCGTGTAGTGGTAGAGGTAATGATCTACGAGTGGTGAGGTTGGTAGGGATGCCTTAGAGGACCTGCAACAAGGGTTGTTGGTGGATGAGGGCATTGATGTTAATTATTTTTTTTATGATTATTTACAGTTATTTATTTATTGTTAATGAAAATAAACAGCTGCTATAACTATTTCAAATGCAAAAAATGGTGGTGTGTTTATTTCCGAGGAAGGAAAGAAGGAAACGGGGGCTGGGTTTGGGGCGTAGCAACTGGGGCTTTGGGAGGGGTGGTACCCCTGGCCATGAGATGTTACAAAGCATTAAAAAGGTTAACAAAGGTATTTTGGTAAAAAAGTCAATTGCTTTCGCAACCACAGTGGCTTGAGGATTAGCACTCTGGCCTTTGCAGCGCTGGGTCCCAGGTTCGAATCTCAGCAGGACACTATCCGCATGGAGTTTGCAAGGTTCTCCCCGTGTTTGTGTGAGTTTCCACTGGGTACTCCGGTTTTCTCCCACATTCCAAAAAAATGCAGTTAGGTAATTGGCTTCCCCCAAAATTGGCCTTAGACTGTATTAACGAATTATGACTGAGGTAGGGACATTAGATTGTGAGCTCCTTTGATGGACAGCTAGTGACATGACTATGGACAATGTAAAGCATTGTCTAACATGTTGGAACTATATAAATACTGTGTAATAATATTAATAACTAAATAAATAGAAATAACTGAATGCATAATTCATTGTGTATCTGAGTTACCCTATTCCCTTTCCATGCACCATTTGCTTATGTTGCCCTAGCATCAGAGGTCTTACAATATATTGCAGGAGTTGGTATGCAAGGTATATAGTAAAAAGGATATATTAAAAGTAAACCCCGTCTTTGCCAGGAAAGAGGACCCCCTGCAGACCCCTCTTTTTGTCTTTTCAAGTGATATCCTATAGAATCATTGCTTCCTCTTAAAAAGTTTTGTATGCATATAGGCTATTTATTTAAAATAGATATAGAGAGGGATTTTCTAACATGCAATATGTGTCATCCTAAATCTGACTGGTTCCTGAGGCAACAATTCCTGATTTACTATTTTTAAACTAAGTGAATCCATTTCATTAAACGTCATTGCACGGGGTCTTTCTGATAGATATAAAAGCATTCAATCACAGCAGAGAAGGGGTTAGTACAGCTGCCACGTGTGTATAGACTAGAGTCTTTGTCAAAGAAGAGGTTTGGGAGAGAGTAAGCTTTATGGTTCCCAGGCCTCAGGGAGAGTAAACTAACATTCAAACACTAAACTCAGTCCTCCAGCTAGAAGCTGTTACCGGATATAACCCTGCTACTTCTTGCAAAAACATTATTTCGTATGTGTATCTTTTACAAAACACAATTTTAATGAAACATTTGCTGACTTTACACTAAAGCCAGGGTGAATTGAAACAAATAAGAGTTTTTTTAATGCATTTTGCATTATATCACATATTCTTCAGTAACAATCTATTGTAATACCTGTACATAAATATGGTCCATTGGGATTTGTCTGTTTTCCAGACAGTGATCATGGAATAACTGTGAAATAAGTGGAGGTTCCACCAGTACTAATAATGATTTCTTTGCTCGATCTCTGAATTATCTCGTATGAGAAGGATATTACATTTATACAGGAAATAGTAACATTGTGAATTTTACTGAAATTAATTTTAGACTATCTGTATTCATGATTTAGGTAGCTTTAACAAGCTATATTAGCTTGGTATAGTTTTGCTTTGTTCAAGGTCAGATCCATCTTGTTTTTGGTTTGATTTCTTCAAGGCCAGATCCAACTGTTTGTGTTTTTGGTTTTCATTTAATGAAGCTGGGGTAGCTCTCCTACTATAACAGTGGTGACTTCTCTCTGGAGATGGACTTGAAAAGATGCCAACATACTACAACACAGCTTTATCAGCAAACAGAGCGTGTAGGCCATCAAAAAATATTGGTTATAATGGCTCACAAAGGGCTCAGTATGAATGCAGTGAGATTATTATAAAATCTAAATGATATTTGCTCTGTTGTACCTTGAATTGCTAGCTGAGGGCCCATAAAGATAGGGTTTTTGTAACCCACTATAGAAGGTGAAAGGTGCTCACAATATGGGAACTTGGGAACATTTTGGGTGATCCTTTGTAACCAGTTCTAAAAGTATGATAACACGCCTAGTCAAGGTGGTAGCCAGAGCCCATGTTAAGTGAAAGCTCTTTCCAAGTGCTTTCACTATCCTCTCCAGTGGAAGTGACTCTATCTTTCTGTACTCACCATCACTATTTTAAAATTTTATGTTTTTCATCATTCAAAGAAAAGAGACATCAGATTGGTGTGTCCACTTTATTTACTCTATATGGGTTTGAAATGGTAGATATAATGGAGACACTTTTCTCATTAAGTATACAATTCTATTGTATATATTTATATATGTAAGTATTGACTTTATGGTGCCACACAATGCATAAAGAAGTAGCAGAACAATATACACAATAGTTATGGAATAAGTACAATGACGTTTACCCTGAGCACTGAGATTCAGATGCTTTGTAGCAAACATTCATATGTAGAAATAGTATACATACATCTTCCATACTGACATTTTTCATTAGTTCAATTTAAAACTACAACATATCTGAGATGATACCTTTTACATGTGCTGCTATTAGTGATTTTAGCCAGTAGCATATCCCTGAACCTAATATGCAAAGGTGAAGGACACACTTATCCAGCACATGAAACTAATTCATGGAAACACTAGCTATGGCTGTTGACATCACATAAGTGCTTGCGTTCTAAAGACACCATGAAAAGCTTTTTTGCATTTATAGCTAAAGTAAAATAATTTTTGGTTAGGGTAGCAAACAAGGACGAGCAAATTTGTGCAGGTTTGTCCAAAATTGCAAGCCCTCTCTGAGAAATCTGAGAAACCTAAACTAAGTGCAAAATTTTTATGTGGAATTTAATCTTGTAGGTGTCCATTTTTAGGGCCAATAGGCAAACTACTGTTATAAAAGACACACGGGACCAGGAACTGCCATGGGAAATATGTACCAATACATTTAAAAAAAAAAAAAAAACTGGCCAGGGGGTCTTGTCATGTAGTTTAAGATACATAGGGAATACGCAAAATATTTTATTACAATTTATGGGGGATACTGTTAAGCTATACAGGGTATGTCTCACTAATAAAAAAAAATACAATTCAACCAGGTTGGTCAACAAAAGGTAGGGCAAAAAGCTACGCGGTTATAGAATTGGGGAGGTTCCTTGCAGGGCATGGCAAAACCCCAAAGCTGAGAGACTCAGCTAACTTACAGATAGAGAGTCAAGAGACTTTCTTTCGCAGCCTATAAGTCAGTACTTGAATACTTGAAATCTTTTTTTTTTTTACTATTTATGCCAATTTTCCAATGAAGGGGGAGGAGAAACCCCTTTTTTTATTTTGACATGATTTGCATGAATGAAGTGTATATTGTCTTATTTACACAAATATTGCATGTTAAGCTAAAATCAGGAGATGTTAAATTTAAACTAAATAAATATTGGTATTGATTTAGGGATAGGCTAAAGTTAAGAACACAATTTTATTTTACTGCAGCTAACCAGTCTTTCTTTGGCTCCATTAATTTTTATCAGGATTTTTTTTCCTTTTGTTCCTGCCAGTTCTGTTCTGGGGTGACAACGCTCACTCTCTGTACTGTATCTATGGTGGAGGATCATTTTTTCACACTACAGAACTTTACCCCCTATTAAAATAACATTGTTCTGTAGTCTGTCAAGTTTGTTTTGCACTTACTGAACAGATAAAACAAAAAGTTTCCAAAAGTTAATTTAGCAAGTCAAATAGGGGAATCCACTGGTATAGCTAGCATACATTTCATTCACTTTAATGTTTTCATTATTGCATGCAGTTAAGTAGAATTGGGTTATACTTAATCATTCTTAAAACAAGCACCAAATAAAGTGGATGTAAAAAGACCAATATAAGTAGGGGGGGGGGGGGGGAGCTGTGTTATTTCTATTCTTGCACTTATCTTTTTTTAACAGAATGGAATTAGGACTCATTTTTAGAGTGACACACATCACATCAAAAACTGTCTCATGTGACAATCTCAAACTGTATGTGGCTATCTGCCAGTTTTAGTATGAAGCCTGTCCTCTGTGTACATACCACAGACCATCTGCTATCTCAATTTATGTATAGTTAAAAGACAGATACTTTAATACAGATATAGATACAAATACATAAAATATATACCTATACATATATATATATATATATATATATATGCACTCTGTGTATATGGTCATGCATGGTTTTGCTACCTTCTTTACAAGAAAAACTTACAATACAGAAAATACAATACAGGAAAAAAAAACTAACGCAAAATTCTTTATGCATGCAAATTATTATTACAAGGGCTGTTGAACAATACTGAACAGGTAAAACTTTTATTAATGTAGGGAACATAAGTGGAGGCACAGCCCTGTGATTCATTACACCACGTGTGGAAGAGAGCAGGGAAAGATCTCATAGGCATCCAGCTGCTGCATCATTGTCCAATCATTAAGTTAGGGCAGAATTAGTAATCAAGCTGTACTGCAGAACTACATGAGAAAAGTAAGTTTACTGACCATCTTTCTGCTATCTGTCAAAATCTTTCGAAATCACAAGCTAAACAGATTTACAAATATTGTGGCAGACAAGACAGTTCACGTATATGTATTTCAGTTATATATTTAGCTGTAGGAGACCAGTTTAACACATTTTGATGATCTCCTCCTGCCAATGTTTACTTTCATATATTGAATGTACTTTTTACTTACCCAGCTTGTTCTCTTCACATATCCTAGTGTAGTGTTATTTACTCATGATTATTATTTACTTGTATCCTATGCTGGTGTGTTATGTAAAAGGGACAATAAAATGTAGATGTCATATATTTAAAATAATTGTAATACTTTATTAATTGCACAGTTTAAAGCGGAGCTATCATCACATTTTCTTGCATTATATAAAAGGTAAAAGCAGTGAGATCTGCACTTGTTTTTAACATCACCTGATCTTGCACTGCGCAGTTGCAGGAGTTGGAAGAAGTTCCGGCGGTTCCTCTGCACCAGGACCAAGAAAGAATCCATGATGGCGCAGGATCATATCCAATTGTGGAGGGATCAAGGGCTCTGCAGAAGTAAAGGTAAGTATCATTTTTTTTATTTTACTGACAGTTCTGCTTTCAGTGCAATTCATTCACTACAATTGCTGACTGAAAAATAAAGCTAACTTCTGTATTTTAGGTGCTCAGTTCACAGACATCCATATTTTTTTTTGGAGACAATGACAGGTAAGGTTGGGCTGAGTCAATCCAGCTGCCGGACAATGACAGCTCTCCTGAATTATGAAACAACCCTACAAACAATTGTGAGGCATATTCTGTAGAGATAAGAATAAAGTACAACTTGTTACAGAGACGTAGCAAATTGACTTTTTGACAAATTGACAATTAATTCGAAGAAAACCCCTGAAATAACTTTCAGTTCTCAGGGAACCACTACTATAACAACTATATCCAAAAGGCACAGTAAATTAGTGTGTTTCTCTTATATTGCTGGCCACTGTGCAGAATGTGACTCTTTCAGGTAACCAAAAAGATCATTGGTGCCACCTAAACTGACCTGAGAGGCACAAATTGCTCGTTGCTCATGGATCCCCTAGTAACCTCTGGAAGAACCCAGCTTAAGAAACATATTTTTAGAGTATTACATTTTGCACTTTTTTTGCCAGAAAAATACATTTATATATCTGGTCCTATGTTTTATTGGTACAGTCTGTAGTATAGAGCTATATGTAGCTGCTGCTAATTTACCAATACGTAATAAGTAATAATTAATAAGGAAAAAAACCCTCCAATAGACTTATATTATAGATATATGCCTTGTTCTGTATTTACAATGCACCATTTTAAACAAAGCTTAAACCTACATTAAGAAAAACCATAGTAGATTGAAGGCTTTATGACTTCTAATGGGACAGGTTGAAGTCAATGAATTTTAAATCTCACTGTATCCAAATTGCTCCTCTCCCTGGATCTATGGGAATATTTATAAAAGGTCCATCACAGTGTAGTGCATCTCAATTTCCATAATGCTTGTCTAATGTATAGCACTCAGTGGGCAGCAAGCTCCGTTTCATCTTAAAATGTCTTTTTAATTAATTCAATTCGTTAATATAGTTGGTTGTAGCAAAAACTCATGAGATTTAGAAGAGATGAAGGGGGGATGGAATAAAAAGAAAGAAATAACTTTCATTTCCCACTTGTCAACACAGTCTGTTGAAACCTTTCTTTTTTGTTCATTTTCCAAGCTTTACCTACAGCTAATCAAGCAATGCAATGCGCTGTGAGAAGCACATCTATAGATAGAGTCAATGAAATAGCACATTAGTTTAAGAAAGCTGTTACTAACCTTGTTCACTGTTTGGATCGAAACTGGAAATGCAACATATTACCAACATGCATTTTTATAACTACATTCTAATAAAGAATAACTGCACTGTTAACCTTGCAGTTCTTGGCCAGCCTTGTAATTCTTGCACCATCAATAGTTTGGTGCTTAGTCTAATGTTTCCAATAGAAGTGACAGTTTCCCATTTCATTGCCTGTCTTACAAACATATAGTTTATGTAAACCTTTTGGCTATATGGTTACCTTGTACCTATCACTTAAGTGGCATCACATCTTTCCGCCTGGGTTCTGAATAGTTCAGTTTTATGTAGAAATGTATGCAGTAACCCTGTATAGGGTTTAAATATTATATTAGGCTATGCTTAAAATGGATAAAAAAAAAACAAAAAAGCAAAAAAAAAAAAAAGGTTAAAAATTAGATAACAATTGGTGGCATGAACCATAACTGTGAACCATGGCCAACGTTGGTCCCTTTTCACCAGGATAAGGATAAAAATGTTACAATAATAAAGTGTATCTCTAGGCAAAACTTTTTTTTTTTGTTTTTAGTTATGGATAAAGCAGGAAAGGGTTAGAGCTATTGTTAAGAGTTTATTGCCCCATTGTGAGATTCACTCTCCCTATTTGTACTTGTGACTAATATGACCAAATAGAAGTATAGGCAAATGCTACATTTTTAATATGATAAAGGGAAGGGGGGATCTTCTAATGTCTATACCTGTTCTTGCAACATCTGCTAAGAAGGGAATTGACTTTCCTGTAGTATCCTTGGAACAAAAAATGATGAGAATTTTCCCCAACACTATACAGACAGCAAAATCATTTGGCAAAAGGGTTTTATTCATTCCCTACTATATTCAACACATACATAATTAGCTACATATATACTTTAGGGGCTTTATGTCTGCTTATTCCTCCCTCATTATGGCACACCATTAAATAGTACAGACCAGTTCTGGTACAACATGGGCTACCGTGGCCCATATGTCTTAAAACAAGCCTAGTTACTATTTTTAAGTGTCTCATTAGAGAGATTGCCTTCACATTCTGTCCTAAAGACAACAGAAATAGAGAAGATATCTTTTTTAACACATGGGACACTTTCTAGCATCTGTGACATTGATAATGATAAGGATAAGTAGAGAAAATGAATATGCCTAATGGGGACCCTTGACAGTGGTTTTACAACCCCAATGCTCCATCCAAATCTAAAAATAGTTCTTCCTGTAGTTATAGTCTAAATGTGAGTTGAACTGTTTTATTATTGGCATTTATTTGGTTTATGTAAAAAGACCAGCAAAATAATAGAACTAAACAAACTCATGTCTGTTCTTGTTGAACTTCAGACACACAGCTACATAAAATATCAATGTGGGAGCTGATTTATCTATATTTCGTTTCACTGAGCACTGTGATTTACATACCCTATGTGGCAAAGAAAGTTACTTGAGATTGGATTGAAACAGCAGACCAATGAGCTTGTCTTATGCCAGAGTGTGGCTCACAACTGACTAGCTTTCTGTGCTGCTTCTCCTCATGCTCAGTCTTCTCCGTCCCTCAGTCTTCATTCTGATATTAAGGACTTGCAAAAGGCATTATTATCAGATATACCGCTGCATTGTTTGTGTCTTATCTCATACCTGCCTGGAGTTCTGCTCATATGATAAGCAAATACTATGAATATTTCTGTGCAATCATAACATCCTGTATTTTGAGTTACGAAATTCTTAGGGAACTGAAGTGCTTAGACCAGTAAAAATAACCTAGAATAGATGTTTTTGTTCCACTGGGTAAAACAAAAAATATTTTTTTTTATCACAGTGACATAGGTCATCAGGACAAATAATGAGGTGAATATCCCCAGTGAAGAGACCATCAAAGCCCAACAGGGCTAAGGTTTGGTTTTAGAAACTATTTATTGGACTAGCTAAATAATCATTTGATCTAATTGGACAGCTGTAGTCATTTTTAGTCTAAAGCGCCCCTTGCTCTTTGGGGTCTATATATAAAGAAGTGAATCTGACATTCACTAAGTATTCTGTGGTGGAGAGTCAATCACTGCCATTAAAAAACACACCTAAAGGATTTTTCATCAGAGAATGTTATTTAATGTTAGATTTATTGCTTTAAAAATAGACCCCTTAGTCTTATAAGTAAAAAAAGCGATGAAATAGCAATGAAATTCCAAATGTATCTGAGTTGTACAGTCGGTTTCCTTTTTATGAAGCAGAAAGAAGACATCATGAATGGAACAACATCAAACAAATGCAACAAAAAGTAATGATCTCTATCTTACCCCAGTATTTTTAAATGATTGCTATGTTTTTATAAACATAAGTTTCTAATTCAGCAAGCAGTTAAATTTTCTGTGGATTTTTTTTTAGTTATTTATATTTTTTTGCAAGGTCTGTCCCTAATTTGCAATATTGATCAGTTAAAACTGCAGCTCAAATTGGAACTGTGCCGAACACAGGCTGGACAGCACAACTCATTTCATCAATGAAAAAGAGGAGAATTTTAAAGGTTCTGACAAAGAAAATAAAACGATTTGCCAAGAACACCCACTGAATCAATATTGTATTCTGTGGGGATTCGAGTGGGCAAATAGTTTTCCAACAGTGTATGATAAGTACACAAATAAATATATAAGCAAATATGTTGGACAAAATATGTAGTTGGTGATCCAACATCCAAGTATATTTTGAACAAAACCAAGCTATATACACTGACTGCATTAGTGAATTAGTCACTTGTAAAATACCTATAAACAATATAAAGTGTCTAATGATGGCAACAATAAGTAAAAAAACAATATATAATTTAAAAAAACATAAGAACACTTTATTGCATCTCCAGATAACTAATCTGACCATCCTCCATAAAAATGGGCACATATATCCAAGTCCAATGATCTTTAACCTAGCATAATAGGAAAAGAGCCCAAAAAATGTTGACCAAGTGCACTAACATCAACCAGTCAGTCTTGCTATAAAAATAAGTGCAAAGGAGGTAAATCCATTTGGTGCCTGGTTACAACTTATTTAATAAACATGATCAGTGTTCTATATTTCCTATTTAATTTGAGGATATTTCAACCCAGTAACATTTATATCATTTACTTAGGAAAAAAAAAATACAATAGGTCTAAGTAGCAGTATGGATTTCGGTTATTTTGAGCTATTGCATTTGCACGTTACATTGTACTTTGCACCTTTTTATTGAGCAAGCCCATTAGTCAGTTATTTGTGGCTTAGAGTTTTCAATCTGTATACAAAAATACAATTTTTCCTGTAGCGTTGTACTATATTTTTTGATGTGCATCGATTAAATTATTTTAAAATCATAATGGAACTTTTAACAAATTTTGTTTTCATTTATGTGTTGCAAATAAAACTACAGCAACATGATAAAGAGGTGAAAAGAAATAAATAGTACATGTGCCTTGGGATTTCATAAAAACTGAGTTGCGTTTTCAACTATTGCTATTCAATACTGACTCAATAATGACAGTCATTATTGAGTGCTTATTTAAATTACTTCATTTGTTAAGTGTAAGTAACATTTTTTTAAGTACTCACATACAGTATGTTGTTTGTTGTCCTTTTAATTTTTTTTAACAAAAAAATGCTAACATATAATTTCAACAAAAAGAAATCTGAAAGGTGCATGAATATTATACATTAAATATGGGTATAGTATCCTTTTTTAATAGGTTTGGAGATTGGTTTAACCTAATAACATTCATGTCATCTATAAAATGATTATTAAATACAGTTAATCTAAGAATCAGTATGGATGTGATACATTACTCTTAGTGAAAGGCCTACACAAAAGCTCTCCAAGGCTGGAGAGAATACTCTGTCACCAGGCATGGATCTGGTCCAGGATTCAAAGCATTTGCTAGCAAATAGCAAATGACATTGAAGAAATCTATTCCAGGTTTGCTTGATCACATAACTTCACTGGTGAAAGTGTATTCTCTCCAGCCTTGGAGAGCTTTAATAAATCAGGCCCAATTGCTCTCATTTACTGTTACTGTAATCCCCAACTTTAACCCCAATACTACCCTCCCTTTAAATCTAAAAATTACTATGTACCTACACACCAAACCCTAAGCCAGTCACTTCCACTAACCTCCCCTGTAACCCTGGCTCATAAAAACTTCCCCTATAATGTTAACCCACACTGTAATCCCTACCCTTACAATACCCTATTCTGTAACCCTTAAACTAACACTCCTTGATATCCTACCCTCCCACGCATACACACACAAACTAACCCTACTATTAGCCCTCATAGGAATCATTCTTGTAACCATAACCCTCCCGTAACCCATACCTTTACACAATTCATCTCTGTACCCCTTGTTATCACACTAACCCCCACAATAACCATTCCTGTAACCCTAACCCTCAAACCTACCCCAAAAATGTATTTCTCTGTAACCCTAAGTCTACAACTAACCCCCAACACTTACCCTCCCTGTAACCCTAACCCTCTTACTAGCCCCTAAACATACCTTCCCTGTATCCCTAGGTTTACTACTAACTGCCAACACTTACTCTACCTGTATCTCTAACACTCACAAAAACCCTGCTCCTACAATTAGCTTTACCAGTAACCACAATCACAACCATCATACTAACCCTACCTGTAATCTTTTTACCACCACCAACTCTCATACTTATTTTATAATCCTTTGCATTGAGGACCAATTCTTTCTACAGTAGAAGATGCCTTACCTAAATTGTGGTCATATGTTAACAGTTTTGAAGACTTCTCCTGGACTGCAGAGTAGGGTGGTCGTTCTTCGGGTGTGCACATCACAGCCTGACATGGATACCTCTCATAGGCTGTCAAGCAGCAGAGCTCCTTCAGACTTCAGAAGACTGCAATGGTGTGTTAGAGGATTTATTTTGCCAGTGAATAGGTTGGAATGGGGAAAAGGATTGGCGAGTACAATATTTATCAGAAAGTTGGACTTGATATTTGAAACCAGACAACTGTAAATTTTATTTATTCCTTAAGAAGGATCCTTTTGTCTTGTTCATATTCAAGGATTGAAAAGACCTTCTTAGGCGTTCTTTAGTCTAAAATGGTAAATCCTCTCAATCACACATGTATAGAGAAGCACTGTGCAGATTAATGCGTGTATTACTGTAATGCATGGTATCACGTATAACCTACATTGGTGCATTGTGGTGCAATGGATGCTGCACATACCATGCAATACAGTGCGATAGTAAACAAAAAAATGCACTTCTTTAACACTGCTATGCATTAGGTTAATGAGCACCACATGGCAGCACAGTGTGCAGTGCATTAGCATGGCTGAATATGAACCCAGCCTCATAAAGGCTGTTTTTCTGCTTTTTGAGGTCATCATTTTCTTAGGTATCTCTGATGGTGCAAAGCAAATACATAAAAGGAAAACACAGTTTTTGTTTCCCTTCACAGTATCACATTAGGCAGCTTGGGCTGCCTCATAGGATCTTTTCTGGGTTGAACCTCTCAGGTTCTGATCATATAGTACATAAAGCCGTAAAACAATCACTCAAAACTTAGGCACATAAATTAGAAACTTGATGCTTGTAAGGCAGCATTAATAATAGTGTTGTACGTCTGTGAGTTCCATGGATCATTACCCATGCATGATTTAAGGACTATTATAACTGCATCAAGAGACCTGTGATAGGCAGATGTAATATTCCCTACTAGCACAATATAGATGCTCTAGGAATAACGCAACACTTATATGTTCTGCTACACTTGCCATCAACAGAAGATTCTGCTTTAAAAACTAAATGCAACTTTTTCATATATACACAGATGGTTTATGTACAAGTTTATTAAAGAAAGGCTTTAGGTAATTTCAAAACACTTTCACAACAGCATTCTTGAGCGGGAACGAGTAGGGGGAGCTAGGAACGAGTAGGGGCAGATCTTACATGTATGCTCTGACACCACCTGGAAATGCGCCTTAGTCTTGCTTTACTTATTTCTAATAGCAAATCACTAGAATGGGCTGCCAAAATGGGCAAAAGAAATGTGCAGGAGCTAGGAGGAGTCAGAAGAGTTCAGAATTTGGCTATAAAAGCAACACAATAGACCCTACATTATATCTATACTAGTTTTCTCATTGTTTATTGACAAATTTACTTTATTAGGTAAGAATCACTGAAATAAAAATTCAAACATTCAATTGCATAATAATAAATTGATATGACTACTATTACTTCTAATGATACTAGTAGTAATACTCTTCTAGTATTATTTTACAGTGCACACACTTCTTGTGATATTAACATTGAATCTCACAACATTTATTTTGGAATCCGGAATGCCAGATAACTAAAGGACTGAGCACTAACATGGACTAGTGTGGGCTCCATAACAAAGGACCTTCTACTCATCCTCTGCACTGCCCTATAAAACAGAAAAGTATCGGTATAGCAATCTTCTATAAAAACTGTCCTCCATGATCACTATTGGTTGTTTGGAGCAATGGTTGCACATATTTATACATCTTCACCTACCAAAAATATGTAATTTTGTTCCTGTTTAGCCATGATTTTTACTCCTGTTTCCTTTACCAAACAGAACAGCTAGAACCGAACTTCACATTTTCCTGTTGAATTTAAAGCAATAAATCTTGGTCCACTACTCATGATTGGATTGAGCAGCAAAACACGGACTATCTGTGTTCTGTAGTAAAAAAATCTGGTTGGACTAGAGTGCTGTTACTTCCTTTCAGACTGGTGCTATTTAAAAATAGTTTCAAGATCGTATTTTGAATACATATTTTCAAAAACGTTTAGTGATTTGTTTAGTGAACAGTTTAATGATTTGTTTTTAGTTATAATCACCCTAAAATATTGGTTGCATTAGTGAAGTGTTCCTTATAGAATCCATTGGTGGTTTCCGCCATACTGTCTTGACTTCTTCCAGTGAAGTCAGTCCCTCATATAATAAATTCCAATGTTCAGAGTTTTTTGTTATATATCCAATGCTCAAAGGAAGAAAATGCTTTTATTACAGCACTGGAATGTATTAAAAAAAGAAAAAACTTTTCACAGTTGCAGACGAATAGATCTTGGTACAGGCATCTGCTTTACAAGCCTAAAAAGAGCCTTTAAAAATCAGTAATATTGTCCTCGAATGAGGATATGCTGAGAATATTGACAGCAAAACTACCAATTTAATTATAATACATTAAAATACATTTTTTCTTTTTTGCCCATCTAAAGCCGAGCCTAAAAACTGGAGAGTCGGATGTAAAATATTTGTAATATTTAGGAAAGCCAGAGTTTTACATAAAAGTAAACAGCAGAGCCTAAAGGCACAATTTTCAGCAACACAATAAAATGTGCAGTGAATTTATGGCGGCCATCCATTAGCTCTTACCAAGCCGGCATCACCCCATATCTGCAGTCCATCATTATAATAGAGGGTTAATGCACCAAATTTACATAAAAAAGTCATATTGTCTGCATGAATTATTTACGCTCTCAGCTGTTTTTACAGCTTGGATTCGGGGAGGGATTCTGCCAGTAAATTACTCTGTAGAGACCCGACGGTATCTGCAAACAGAGCTTAGAATAGAAGTAAAACGTGCAAGGCGCGAGCTTGTGGCTGTGACACAATGACACCAAGCAGAGTTGTCTTTGTTATGCAGAGATTAGACAGCAGAAGGATGGACAAGTGGACGATGGAATGTCTCATGGATAAACCATTTTTTAAAATCAGGAGTCAGTAAGCAACAAGAATAAAATGTCTATGTGAGATGCTATTGAATAAAGCAATATGCAAACCACTGTAACCCTCAGCAACCAATCAGCAATCAATTTCTTTTGTTCTTTCTTTTTCTAAATGGTTAAAAGTGCAGTCTGAATGGTTAACATAGGTTACTTCATTTCATTAGTACTCTTTGCACATCTTTATTAACAAGCCAGATTGTACCTACCCTGATTTATTAAAAATTATATCCACCTGGCAAAAGCAAAAGCCAATTATTTGATCATGGAGTGCATTTATACAGAGATTGCCAGCAGTCTGACTATCCAGGTCCAAAACAAATAAATGGATGGTTCTTCCAGGAAGTTGTCACTTTATGGTAAGGAATGGAAAGGCCAGATACATTCACATTAATACAAAGGCAGACCTTAATACCAAGGTCTTTTTGGTATAGAGTGTCATTTACTTACTGGCTTCTAATGGGTTGGATGTTACATGTGTGTTTGATCTTTATTACCCGATTCATGTATTCTTTTATTTTTGCAATGGTACATCCCTGGTGCCTAAACGTTGGCCTTTGGAGGCCCCTTTGCACCTATTGGGCAGTCTTCATGGTCCCTTCAAACAGTTGTTTGTGTTCACATTTCTCAACCAGTGAATGAAAAATATTCTTTAGACTATTGTTAAGGTTGGGTAGGTGATCTTGCCATGAATGTACTATTGTCACAAGTGGAGCAATTCTAGCCAAACAATGCTAATATTTACCATTTTAACTTTTCATATTTAACTTGCCAACTTTACACACTAATTGCAAAGCCCCAGAACATGAGGGACATGTGAAAACATATCACAAGTGAAAAAAGGTTTTCCTTCAAACTAAGTTAGCCAAGAAAAGTGTTTTCAAAGGCAAATCAATTTTGAAGTTATTTTCAAAGCTGCTAAACATAGTGATGCCTCCAAAATTGCCTGGAGGAGGAGTGGCAGATGGATATGTGGGCATATGCCCCAAAGTTAAAAATGTGTTTTCCTAAGTATTGTTAAACTTTGATTTACAGAAAAACTATATGCTTTTTTTTTCACTTGCCATATTTTTCACAGAAATGGTAAAATGAACGTTGCCTTACCCCTCAATCACAGCATTATCACCATTCCATGTCATTACTCTCCTTCGAGTACCCAGGGGTGTCTTTTTTTTAGGTGAGTATTTGAATTAGAATTATGGCATAAATTAACAATATGCTAGCTTTCTAACTTCATTGCTTTACATATGAGAATAAAATACAAATAAAAAGCACTACACTTGAAACATATATACTGTGTGTGCATTTTAATATTATAATTGTGCCATAATTTTTTGTCTTTTTTTAAGCTTTGCTAAAATATTGGTAACAATTGTCCCCCTGGGTTCCAGTACCCTAAAATTTTTATTTGGGTCCTCAAAAAAGTCGTGTGAAACCTCCTGCACTACAAGGTATACAAACTGGGGGATAAACTCCAGTGTGCAACATGAGTAGCAAATATTCAGTCCATCTATGGGCCACAACCCGAAAAGGCTGGAAAGAAGTGAAGAAGTGGTGTTTAGGCCACTGGAAAGGTAAGTAAATTGCCTCTTCTTATACAGGTATGTTATTGTGTCATATCATGTTATTAGGGCTTGGTAATGAAGTTGTTTTGGATAACCTGTAAAATAGAGCACTCATGGGGCCAGGGTGCTTTGATGATGATCCGAGCATCTGATCCTAATGGTTTAGGATGATGGGATGCATGACTGTACATAGTTTTTTTTAACAAAAAAATTACAGAATGTACAACAACATACCAATATTAGGTTGAATTTGAACTAATTTATATACAGACATGAAATGATACACAAATCTATTTATTCATTTTAGATAGTAAGTTCACAGGGCTTCTTACGGTTCATGGCCTACTCATGACTACTGACTACATAATTTTACTTTACACATTTGTCCCTGAGATGCAGAAAAGTTCAAACATAAAGACCTCCTATTTTTCTGTGCATGTCACCTTGGGCAGTTTAAAGTCATATAAAGATACATGAAAGCCGGTATCCCTTGCTTCCACAGAGATGTGGATCTCATCAGCCAATAGATGGTAATCTGCATATTACAAGTATATAATATGGAAAAACAAAAGCACAAAATAAATCTAAGGAGAAGAAGGGATGCTGGAATTTACTTAACCCCTTTCTTTCATCTTCCAAGAAAGAAGATTTATATGCAGACAGATAATTATTTTGGTTGTCAGGTGTACTGATAGATCTCAGCAGATACTAAAAGTAATTACTGCAATATATTTTCACATATATACAGCATGGGTATACAGATGTATATTGCTTTTTTGGCTGAAACTGGAGTTTGTGAGAATGATGTGCACATAATGGAAAAGCTACTTGTCCTAAGTATTCAGTGTGTCACCTATGCTGCATAGAAGGAACACCCCCACCCCCAAATAAATAAGGAATGCTATGAAAGGTGGTCAAGAGGTCTACGAAATGCCTGGACCATGGTGATCAGTAAATTTTGGATTTCCAAATACTGAAATCTACATGCTGCATGGGGCTGCATAGATTTATAGGCTAAAAACAAACCAATTATACTCTTAAAAAGAATAACACAAAAACTACTTATCTCCAAAAATTATTAAAGAGACCTCCCTCCCACTTTTAGCTGCAGTGCCTGGAAGAAGGAGAGTGTGAAACACACATTGGGGAGGATTTGGCTCAGTCAGGGAAAGAAAAGTAAACTGTTTGATTGATGTACATAAACTATTAATTAATAGCTGTATTTTGCACTTGTTTAAACTCATATATCCAAACCCTACTTTCCTGAATTAGGCAGCATCTGTGGATATGATGGTCTTGCATTATGCTGATTTATATCCACTGCTGAAGTGGAACTGCAAAAGCTGCCTTGTGTTAGGATTACAGAAGAATTTATGTGTCTGGTAGTTTGGGAGGACTACATTGGACATTTCTTTTACTCCATGTCCATGCTGTGATAATCCTGCAGTTTCCTATGAAGTTTTAACAACTTGTACAGTCTAGTATGTGATGTGTGGAGTTCTCAGATGTGGAAAAGTTTACTTTACCCAACTAGTGCACTGAACTTTATATTCACATATGCTGTTCTTTTAGATCTACTAGAGGAATTATCAACCTATTTTTAATGTTGTCACTGCTCCAAACCAAATTTCTAGCTTCCTGACAAAAGTACCAACCACTGCATACATCAATGTATATAGATGGACGTTCACTAATATCCTGAGCCACACTATTCCTTTTACTGTGTGTTTATATGCCCAGGGTTAAACAAAAGTATGTATGGTCAGGTGACCAATAAAGTTTAAGAAACAGAAGAGAAAAAGTATTGGATGTGTGGAGTAGCCTTTTAGAAAATTAATTTGCACATTGGAATATCTCAAGCTGTATAGATGAAGGATCTGCTCCTACTAATGAAGTGTGAAAACTGATTGCTGGCCTAATTGGAGGCAATATCTATTTTCCCTTAGGCCACTTAATTGTCAATGACAACTTGACTGAGCTAACAGACCTTGAAGCCATAACACATAATCCTATACGTGAACGTATGTTTTACAGCATGCTAATCAATTCCTCACTGTAATTAGCATTGCCGTGTCCACAGTTTATGATATGGCAAAGGTTACATGAAGCTTTTAAACCTATCTATTTTTCTTACTGTGTTTGCTAATCCTTGCACAGTGAAAAAATAAGTACACCCCATAGTAATTGTCAGCTTTTTCAAAGCCACCGAAGCTGGTATTACTCTCTTTAGCCAAAAAGTTTTTGCACAACTGCCTGCCAGTTTTTTTTATACCAACTTTGTGGAGTTTGTTGTTTAAACTGCTGGTTTCAAATCACCTTACTTTTTGTGAGGGTCAGTAAATCAGGGTTTCGAATAAGCCCATTCATAACCCTTTGCTTCTATTTTTTGTGCAGTTCATTAGAGGATTTGCGAATGGGCTTTGGATAAATATCCTGATGAATAATCTGATTCCACTTCAACTTTAACTTTCAAACAGATGCCCTCACATTCTCCTTGAGTACTCTTTGATTTCCTGCAAAATAGCTGACATGATGACTACGAGCTGCCCAGCCCCTGAAGCAGCACTTTAAACTGAAACATTCCCTTCATCATGCTTCACAGTTGGTGTAGGAACTTTCTCCTGATATGCTGTCTTTGTTTTGCTCCAAACAAGTCTTGTGTTACTATTGTCAAACAACTCTAGATGACATTGCCTACATGTTCAATGAAAAATTGTAGCTTTGCAAATTTATTCTGATTATAGATACATGTGCAACTGTTGCAAATGGTACCTTTGAATCCCACAATAACATTTTTGGATATTTTGTCTTGGGCTGAATTTGTTGGCGTGATCAATTCTAGAAAAAATAGCAACCACTTCAATTTTAACCTCTTTTATATTACCTTCCATACAATGGAATGGCTGATCTCAAACATTTGGCAACACTTTTAAATTCTTAGAGAAACTTATAGGGATCATAATTCTTCTTTCTATGTGAAATTGAAATAAGACTGGTTCTATGTTTTATGTTTACTTTGTATTACATCTGGTTATGATAAAGAATCTTTTCCACTTATTACTAGCAGGAGATGTAACAATATTATTATTAGAATATAGTTTTTTCTATAGTAGAGTGAGTAGCACAGAAGAGTGGTAGACACCCCTACAGATGCCAAATGGAGTAGTTTGAATATTTTATACAGTTATGCTAATTTCAGACTTGCAATAGACCACAGTGGTTTACTGCATGCTCAATCACAGTCACAACTGCTCCCATTCAACCTAATTGGAGGTGCTGGAAACCTTTTTGTGTATCTGTCTGCAAGTGGTTGTATTCACATTGCCATTGAAGTGGCGTTGCGGCATGGTTCCTGGAAGAAACATGTTTCTTATGACCGTTAGCATACTGAGAAGTTTAGGGCTGAACTTGAGAATGACTTTGAAGCATTTTCTTCAATTTTACCTGGAAAAGAGCATAAAAGGGTTTGTATAAGGCTGCAAGTAAGTGTGGTGCTGAAGACTTGTGGTTCTTTATTTTGGATTCAGGCCTGGAGTGTGTTGGAAGTATTGGGTGGGTCAGACACTCCATCCCACTCCAAGGACAGAAAGTGAAGGTGACTAGAAAGTACCTGGTTGATGATATTAACAGGAAATGTGTGTTTGAGGCATAGGTGGAAGTGGAGTCTGAGGTCAGCTGGCTGAAAGAAAGGTTGTGTGAAACCTGTGAGTTGGGAGAGCCAGGAAAACCTCCAAAAGTTGGGTCTGCTGGACCAATATCTTTGAAGAAAGTGTCAGAGAAAGATAGCCAAGGTGTCTCCCAAAGCTTAGGTCTGCTAGACCAAAAACTCTGCAAGAATGCGTCGGAGAGAACCAGGAGGCTAAAATTTGGTATTGGTGGACTGTGATGACAATAATTCCCTGCGAGGAAAAACACTACATGAATATTTTATGTTAATTCTTTGGAGCAAATAAAGGTGGGCAGAGTGCCCTAAAATTTGAACTGGAGCTAGGAATACTGGTATTCAGGAGGTGCATTTGATTAACTCACACTGTACAATTGATTTTTTTCCACCGAAGGAAGAATCTTACCACCACAAATACAAGGGCAATATGAGCAAACACTACTGACCTGCACTGCAGTTTGCTGCTTTAGGCACATCACATTAGTTTTCTGTTTTCTTTAGTGGCATCTACATGGCTTTAGATTGCAGGTCTTAAAGAGCCCTTACTCCTTTAAATGATGCTTCCTACCATCGTTTCTTACCCCTTTTTACTGAAATATCTGGTTGGGAAGGTGGTCTTGAATACCAGACGAGATGATATTTCCCAGCTGACCTGATAGATCTTGGTAGTGCAAACAAAAAACAACTTTCTTCCTCGAAGACCTAAGAATCATAAAAAAATGATTTGCTTTTTAAACAGACATATGAACCTTTCCAATTAAAAAACAAATGAGCACGACACAAATATTACATTATGAGAAAGTTATCAGGCATATTGTCCTTCAAGAAAAGTCACAAAGCTATCCAAATTATTGGAACTGTGTGCATAAAAGGAAAATACTTAAAAGGTTGGTGTAATTTATGACAATTTAATGGGGCATAATTATTCACAAATACTTCAAAGTTCTCATACCGTAGCAAAATTTGAGTCTTTGGATTTTTGAAAATGAATGTGGCTTAAACTTTAGACTCTTTAACTAAGAATGTTTGTTTTTCAGATTCCTTTTTTTTATAAATGACCGCCTTTTCAAGAAAAAGCCCTTGGAAAAAAATATTGGATTTTAGTGAGTACACATCTAAGCCACTGTAAAGTTTTCCTGAAATGAAATGTTTTCCTGGCATTTATATTTGTTTGATGGCCAAAAATTGAATGATGGTAATATTGAACAAATTTGTAGCTCTTCTATCTGACCTGACTGCTAAGATAAACCTCAATTACAGTACAAGACACCGATAGGTTTGGTAAAAGGAGCAGTAAAGCGCAATCACTCCAGAGCAATAATGACTGGATGTGAGTTTATATCCACTCTTGGTGTCTTCTTTTTGGCATATGAGCTTGCCTAGACTTAGCATAAAGTGATAAAGCATTTAGTGATAAAGAACATAGCGGTAAGAGGTCTGTTTATAGAAAAGTGGGGACCAGAAAAATGTTTTTAAACCCCTGATTAAATGCTATAATTACAAACTGCGAACTGGGTTTGTCCCCTGATGACTGCTGATCTGTAGAGTGGTGATTTGGTTGATTTGTCACTGGGACTGGGTCATGAAAATGCAAATGTAGTGATCAAGCTTAAAAGCAATGTTTCCAGCCGACCAACAGTTTTTTAAATGAAGCCAACTAAAATAAGAAGGTAAAATAATGTCATTGATTCTTGTAAACACCTGTTCACCCCTTCAAGAACTGGCCTTTTATTGCAATAATTCAAACTTGAAGATATTTGATGACCTCACTCTTATGTGTGAAAAGTTTTGTTCACACACACACACACACATATATATATATATATATATATATTTGTGTATATATATATATATATGTAAATGTTTTAATAGATCTTTATTTTAAAAGAAGAATTATAGTAAAACTTTTATTAGTTATTTGATTTAATAAACACATACACAAGTTGGTTTAGTAAATAATGATGATGTGCAGAATATATCATTCTATTGCAACTAATCAGAGATATTGGTCCTTTTTTAATAAAGCTCTCCAAGGGTGGAGAGAATACACTTTCATCAGTGAAGCTGGGTGATCCAGCAAAACTGGAATGGATCTGGTCCAGGACTCAAAACATTTTCTAGCAAATGACTTTGAAGAAATCCATTCCAGGTTTGCTGGATCACCCAGCTTTACTGATGAAAGTATATTCTCTCCAGCCTTGGAGAGCTTCGTTAAATCAGGTGCAATGATTTAACCATCAGACTAATGTAGAAACTGGTTCGCTGGTGTGGTATATTGTACATTGTATATACTAACTTGCATGTTAAATAGGTTTCGCTGTGTTGTGTATATACAGTTAACACACACAGTACTTAAACTATGACTAGGGAGAAGAACTGCATGCACTGAGTTTATTATTCATTGGAAAAAAATGTCTTCTAATCTACCATTCGGAAGCAGAAAAAAAATGATTTCCTGCAATGGTATTCACAAGCGCTCTGCCTTCATCACAATATAATCATAATAACTGAAGCAGGTTTTCCTGTGGGATTATACCTCTGTGTGATTTAATCCTTAAATTTGTTTGGCTTTCATCCCCCGGAGAAGACAGATTTCAGTTATAAAGTATTCTTGCTTCAAATATCAGACGAGGCACCATGCATCTATAATCTTTCCCAAGATTTGCAAAGCCTAGGGCATGAGGTGAGATCAACTGTAATACTCCGGCTGTACTTTATCACTTCATTTCAGGGACTAATAAAACGCATACACGCTCACACACAAGGGGTGGAGTCATCTATTTTAATGGATTATTCTCTATTCAACATTTGATACAGCAGAGTCAAAAAACTGCTGTACAATTAAAGGTAGTAATAGTTTTCCTGGGTTCTCCGCACACGAAGAAAAGGGAGGCTCCTGTAGTTCAGTGTGCACATAAATTTGTTTACAGAGGAAAGGAAATATTTTCTAGGATATCATAAAGTACATGTAAATAATACAGCTCAGATGTGCGTGTCTAATAACCACCTATTCTTTGTCAGAATTTGTGATGTGACAGAGGAACACAAAAGGCAAAAAATCTAAACGGGGATACATATTACAAGGACAAATAATTCTATATCTTGTTGCTATGAAATTTAGGATAGAGCTGTGATATTCATATTTTCTAAATAATTTTCATTCTGAAACTGTGAATAAAAAAAAAGGTTTTATTATGGCAAAAAAAAAAATTTCGGAAGCTAGCCAGAGCAAATAGAATTCACCTAT
This sequence comes from Pyxicephalus adspersus, assembly GCF_032062135.1. Lineage (NCBI taxonomy): Eukaryota > Metazoa > Chordata > Amphibia > Anura > Pyxicephalidae > Pyxicephalus > Pyxicephalus adspersus. Next base: position 94,295,772 of record NC_092858.1, on the reverse strand, counting down.
TAGGTGTTCCATTGTAGCCAGATTGCTAACCTTATGTAACTGATACTATACTTATTGCAGAATATATTGCTTTGCCCTATTTAAATTGATTAAAAAATACTGTGGCCATTCTGAAAGGCAAAGCTCTGATATGCCCAGATAGTGTCTGTATACTTGCAGTTTAATTTTGCAGCAGTCACCCTATTTCCCAAAAATATCATGTTTACATACCAACCTGCACAATCAAAATTCATCTTTTTCAGGCTTTGTATTTTTCTAATAAGATGATGTGATCTCCTTGCACTTTTCCCAGGCTGAGCAAGGTTTACATGTTCTAAAACAACATATACCTGTTGTGAACTTATGGCTTATGTTCTTCTAACCCACCGCAGGCCTGCAGTTCCTTGTCCCTACCGAAGTGGTATTCTTGAGTTTTTAGTATAAGACCAAGGGGACGGGTTTTTTTTATCCCAATAGTGTTTTTAAAAAATGAAAGGAAGTGTTTTGAGAAAACTAAAGCAAACACTTAGTAAACACATTTATTTCAGGAATCGCTCTGAGTATGTTTCAGGGGAAAGTAGATATGTGCTGGCGTTTGGCTCCACAGATTGTAGATGGCTGTACAGAACAATCTCTAGAGGAGTAGAAAAAAAGAACTCTACCAACAAAGAAACAAAGATAAAGAAACAGTAAAACAGAGCCTGTCTATGGGAGGAGCAGTGTCCAGAGTGGTAAGGAAACCACCAAGACTCTCAGTGCCAAAATAAGTTTGCATTGTACCATCTACGTGATTTTTGCATAATGCAACATTTACTACAATTTGCCATCTCTCACTGTGATCTAGTTGTTTACTTTTAGACATGGCAACATTAGTTATAGTACTTTAGAAATCCACTTTGTCATTTTAAAGTTCCAGTGTAGACTGGAAAAACTTTGGTAGGTCTGACAAATCTTGAGTTCTACTCTGACATGCAAATGGTAGGATCAGAATTTGACATATACCGCATGAATCCTTAGGAATGATGTAAAATGGGAGATTCACAGCATAAAGTTGCTGTCAAATCTGCATGGACTGCGTGATGCTATAGCCTGTAAGTAAGAACTTTTGCAGCACTGTGTTAAATCTAGGCCGTAAAGAAATCAGCCAGTGCTAAAGGCAAAAGGAGGACTTTCTGGTAAGTTAGGTAGGGTAAGTGTACCTAAAAAAGTGTGCACTGACTATGTATTTGTGCAGGTATTCTTTTTTTTTAGTAGTACATTGTGAATGGGCAGTTGCAAGACACAGAAATAGTTAGCTAGAAACTCTGAAATGTTGCAACTGTGCATAAAGCAATCCTCTAAGCTACATGCAATACAGTACACTGTTTCTGATGATAGGCTTTTTTGGGTAGGGTCTGTTTCATATAACTCTTCCCTATGTGTGAGAAACAAAAGTTGATAGTGGGTTGGATTGGGAATACCCTTTCTTCATTTCACATGGGTAAGCAAGTGGAGTTCCCATATCACCAGATACATGACAATACGTTGATTGTAAGCAGTGAAGTTCCTTGGTGCAATACAGTATCAGATATGCTTAGAAGAAAATCAGAAGTCCTGGGCAAAAAAAACTGCTTCTGTGTAGGCACTCTAGAGGGCTTAGTTTGAGTTATAAGTGGAGTGTTCCTTAAAACATTTTAATGCCATCTGTATATCTTTGTCTTAATAGATGTTATTCATTTAGCAGGGGGATAGCTAAGATGTTCTGTACAAAGGGCATGAAATATCCACCCCTCTGAAATCCAGTGCTACACTTCCCTAAAACCACTCACTGTTCTGTGTTGAAATGTGATATATTTCAGAGAGGGGAATAAACAGCTTTTATGGCACTCTGCACTATAAGACCGTGCATTCCTGTTTTCCAGGCTAATAAAAACAGCCAAGATATACGTCACCCAGGGGGAGAATGGGTATTATGCTTATATGTGAGTGCGGCTAATATATACTGGTTTTGTGATGTTGTTTTGCTTGCGTTATCTCATTTCGTGGCTTTTCCACTCTCTTTATGGTGGCGTTATGGTTCTGCCTTATTTATGACACTGGTTCGCTGCTGTCTAATGCGGCAGCTAATTTATGTTTCAGTGGAGCAGTTTTGTTAGAAGAAATTGGTTTGAAGCACAGGCCTGACATCTGTAATGTGTGTTCTGCTTGTCTTTTGGTGGATGGGATTAATGTCTAGGGGGCTGTTTGAGAAGGAAGGTTTCTTCTCTTGCTTTGCTCTAAGCCCTTGGCCAGTAGACCCCAAGTCTTTTATAGGGTTTTCTTTCTGACAGCAGGAAAATATTCATTGGCCTATTTGTTTTCTTTCATATGTGGGTGTGTGATTTACTAAATCAGTATTATAATGCTGACAATTAAAGGTGCACTGTCTTACTATAACCTGCAGAGCTGGACAATGCTTCTGTTTAACTATTGTACTTATTACTGTTCAAATGTATTCGTGTTTCTCTATATTGATATTGACATACACAATAAGGAAATTACAATATGGGATCAAACAAAGGGCACAGACAAAGGCAGTAGATGATATGACAAGTGGGACTACAGTCTACAAAGGCAGTATATGCAAATAAATGAAAGCAAATGTGATTATGGATAATGGGACATTTGTTTGACTTTTTTGCGAAGCTCGCAAACTTTACTGGAATGCCTTGATAAGAATAAATTTGCTATGTTCTTTAGCCTGGCTGGAGCAATGCAGGTATAAAAACATTAATGTAAATGTGAGCATGAACTTACTGCACTATATTCAGTGCATTGATACTAATGCCAGTGCTATAATTTTGTAGTTCTGAGGGCATTACACTGTATTGTTTCATAAAAAAAGCAGGCCACAGGAGTGCATATGATTTGACAAAAGGGGTGAGCTAAATTGCATTATTAAACTTTGTTTGAAATTCCATGGAAATTGCAAATTTCAGCGATAATGCAGACATTTCAATGACATGCGTGAGGGTTAATAGGCAAAGTGGTAATATTCTTTTTCATGGGTCCATAGCATTTTTGACATTTCCTTGCAGTGTAGGCTGAGTATTAAGGAGCTTGTTCACACCAGCCTGGTCTGCTGACATGCTAAACACGCTCAATAATACATATTGCGTTGAGTTTAGGGCAGCATGTTCATATGAACAGGCTTTCCAAATGTACTTCAACACACCAACAAAGATGCATATGGAATTTTTGGCAGCACACCATAAAGAGAATTGGTGTGTAGTCATGCAGTTGTGTTGAAAAGGTGGCATTCTATTTAAAATAAATGGTACCACAGAACAACAAACCCACTTTGCATTAATGCATTCAGTAAAAGCATATTATTTAGCCAGGAGGATTGGTAATGATTGGCTGGCAAAGTTGTCTTTAGGTGATATCAAGATTTGCAATGACACTTGGGGACATTCTGCAGTGATGGTGCCTCATCACATGCAACTATTTTAAACTGGTTGTCTAGCTTTGCATTCAGCAATCTCACTTTGCAGAGGAAAAAGACAGTGGTCACCCAGCTACTATGTGAACAACAGCAATAATCAAACTTGTGCTTATTAGAAACAGATGTGAAACAACAAGCATGACCGTTTAGGAGTTGGAAGTTTGAGTCATGACATATAGCAGGTCATCCAAGACAGCGTAAAACTGTTCATAGTTTGTGGACGGTAAGTGCCATGTGATTTTACTGAAGAACGTAAGAGTTCAGAAGTGTTGTATGCATTTGGTAGTATATGACTCAAACCCAAAAGAGTTATTCGTAGTTGTGGTCATCTGCTTTTCCAAGAAACCAAACAAGTTCAATATTCTGGGATTAAAAAGGCATATTCATGCATCATAGGCTTTTGAAAGGGGCGAGAAAGCAGTATTGTGACAACCTGAAAAAATTGAGTCACAAAATAGGTAAATAGTCTTAAAATGTGATGGAGTTGCATAATGATCCTTGAATACACACCAGCCACAACTCTGACGCCACTGAGATTTACTGTTGTGCCACTCTCTTACTATTCTGAAGACATTTCAACTAGTGGCTATTACCTCTTTAATGCCATAAAGAAACCCTTGAGTACGTAACATGCCCTGCACAGCTTTAATAAAGATTGATTTTCATCAGGCAATACAGACATTGATCAATTTCTCTATGACCTTTGAAAATATAAAAGTAATAAATAAGCAGAAATATTCTCCTAGAAGAAGCAATACTGGCAGGTATACCAGCATGCCATTTGTTCCAAGTCACAACTGATCTGTACAAGCTAAATATTAAAGCCAGGCAGATAGTAAAAATAACTAATACTTTTATGTAATAATAAGAGCTTTTACTTGCAACTACTGGAAACTCCTAGCTGACAATAATGACAGTGAGAGTTGCTATACAAATACAGCTGTTTCTCTCAAAAACTGGACATCTAACACAGTGTTTATAAACACTGATCATCAAAGTGATTCAATAGATCAATTTCCTCTTACCTATCCATTTTTCAGTGTCTGCTATGATGTTGTTTTCCAGGCAACCTTTCTGCTGGTACATGTTTCAGCTGTATGCTTTTCCTTATTCACACAAGCATGCTCATTTCGTCTCTTGCAAATTACACTCTGATTATCCAGGAAATCAATTCAAATTGCCTAAATTATTTTCTCATGGATATCTAAGAGGTAAATACAATGTAACCTGGACTTTATTGTGCTTTCTTCTCTTTTCAAACTTTACCCTAAACTATACATGACTATACATGGTAGGATCCTTCTCCTACCTGCCGTGCAAGCTTATTGCCTTGGTGTCACCTTAATCAGGCTCCCTTTCACTCAAGAATTTCAACATCAAGGCGTTCAGTTGTTTCTACCAAGCTCCAACATAGACCTCTTTCCAAACCAAAAGACTGCCAAAATTCCAGTCCATGTTCCTATAATCTACCACCTTGACCACTGCAGTATTTTCCTAGCTGGTCTTGCACTAATGACACCTGATCTCTACCATCTATCATACAAGACTTTGCAAGATTCATTCATCTCTCCCACCACTCCTTATCTGCACCTCTCTGCTCCCATTGCTGTATTTTAATTAACCTGAGAATAAAATTCAAATTGCTACACTTTGCCTTCAAATCTCTCTACAGCTTATTCCCTGCTTATATGTTAGACATCATTTATGAAAATTCTTTGGACCACCCATTCTTCTTCTGCACTGATCTATTAATAATCTCATAACCATGCATTGTTATGATTTCTCTTAGGGAACCCTCATTTTCCTTGCTCTACTAAACTACCTCAACCTTTAAAATGTTTACAGAAAATAAGTCAATAGAAAATTGGAAGCTTACTATTTCCAACCCATGTGGATAATGCTAGTTTCCAGGCCGTCATATCAATGCTTTGGTTCCAAAGCTTTCTGGGTTGCTGATCCAAAATTAGTGTAAAGATAAAGAAATCCGATCTTCATCCTATGTTTTTGCTGTGTCTCAAAAGTAATAAACCAGACTTATATAAGCCAGTTTCAAGGCAGTTGTTTTCAGTTCTAATGACTACATAGCTCTTCCTATTGAACATGGTAACCAAACTTGTTAAAACCCCTTAGTAGTGCGGGAAAGAAATATTGATTTCTTCATGTCAGAATCGGCTTTAGTGGGTGATTCAGGTCAGTTTGGGTGGGCCACCCTGTCTTGCCATTCTTATACATGCATTGGATTTGATTTTTAGTGGCTTAATGGGCCTTGTTCCTGGCATCTGGATATAGTAAGGATCTGATCTGGGCATCAAAGTAGCTTCCTAACCATAAATGTGGAATAAATTAAATTAACAAATAAATTATAAAACAGTTTTGGCCTCATATTTAGTATTTACATGTTGTTCTGGTCCTCAGCTGGTCCCCTTTGAGGTTTTAGCACTTCCAAAGCTGATCTTCTTGTAAGACTAACAAGATATGAATTTGCGTTCTTTTCACAGAATTATAGGGTAAACAATGTGTTTGTTGTCTTCAAAATTGACTAATTATTACATATGTGCTATCTGATGTACAAAACCCAACCAGGTATTAGTATCTTGAGGATTAGGATAAGTCATTTGTCATGAAATGTCAAATATTTTCCAAAATTCATAAAAAGCAAATACAGAGTATTAGATGTAGATTGCAAATAATCAAACTTGTTTTAATTAAAGTGGCAAACCTGTAAATACATAGTTGAAATAGAGACATAAGACCTGATTTATTAAAGCTCTCCAAGGCTGGAGGGGATGCACTTTCATCAGTGCAGCTGGGTGATCCAGCAAACCTGGAATGGATTTCTTAAAACTAATTTCCTATGTGTTAGCAAATGTTTTGAATCCTGGAGCAGATCCATTCCAGGTTTGCTGGATCACCCAGCTTCACTGAAGAAAGTGTACCCTTTCCTGCCCTGGACAGCTTTATTAAATCATGCTCATACATTGACATGCTGCATGTCCCTACCTTCCCTGGGAAAGCCTATCGGTGAAAAGCGTCAGGACAGACACAAACATGGTTTCTATTGTATATCCGTTTGCTAATCTGGTTAAAGCATTAGCAATACTTTGTCTAGTGCCATTTTGGACCTTTTGCATTTCTTTCTTTTGAACTATATTTTAAATAGTTTAAGTAAAAGTAATGTTTTAACTGCATTCTTCTTTCTGTTTATTTTTATATGCACCTAGGACTGGCAATACTCATTCAATAAGGTTATATTTGGTTGATCTGATCACAATAAACTATATGCTTCATATATATTTACTGTTTAAGACAGCCTTCCCAATGATGCACATACCTCTTCATGGTATAGAGGTCTCGCCAGCTCAAGGTTCCCAGATCAGCTTATTAGAAAGATGTTGATTAATTCTACAATGAAGAGGTCAGAGGTAGAAGGGTGACACTGGAAGCTACATGGAGGAGTATGAGAAGCTATATGTGTCACCTATGTCCAATGTTAAAAAAGCATGCAAATCATAAAATTACCTTAAAGAATTATAAATGTTTTGGTAAGAATATTTTTATTAATAATAAACAGGATTTGAATAGCACCAACGTATTACGCAGCACTGTACATTAAATAGGGGTTGTAAATGACAGACAAATACAGACAGTGACACAGGAGGAGGAGACCCTGCCCTGAAGAGCTTACAATCTAGAAGGTGGGGGAAGTATCACACAATAGGAGGGGAGATATGCAGCAGTGGGAAGTAGTAAGGGTTTCAATATCATTAAACATTTGTATGTACTGCATATTTAGATGCTTTCATGGAGGTTTAGTTTAACAAAGCTCATACTTTTAGTGGTAGAAGCAGAAGGCTGCCCCTGACTGTTAGACTAATAATTTCACTGAGCAATAATGTGTTACTAAATTAATGTGGGATACACAGAGTTCCAATCTGAATGTTGTGAGATTTAACATTCAGCTTTGCTTAAATAAAACCCTGCTGGATATACTCACATCTCAGTGTTCTTGTCTTCACTTCTTTAAGCATTGCTCACCAATCAGACCGTATAGCAGTCTGGTGTTTGGTCAGTGGGGCTGTTTGGTTACAACTGGCCTCATATTTATTGCTATTGATAGATATGAATTTAGAAGTTTTGCTTGAAAAAAATTAAAATTTTGATATTTTTTGTATTTTTGTGCAACTAAGTAACAAAAAACGACACCGCCTGTCCAAGAACAGCGCTGGTTTCAGATACAATTTGCATGGCAAAACAATCTTCAATGTATAGCTTCAAAAACTCCGGAGGTATATCTTTTGGATATTATGAATTGTCATCCAATGTAAACATCAGAAAACTTTGTTCCATCTCATACTATTGTATGTAAAATAAAAGCACCCACCAATAGTAAGGTATATGTAAAAAAAAAAAAAATAATACGCTCAAATAAATGAATAAATTGGTGTATGTGAAAAGAACATGATAAAACTATTCAGAACACTATGTTTACCCTAGCTGAAAATGGATGTGCCCTGTATTCAACTGTTATGAAGCCTATGTTAGGAGGGGTGTAAGGGTGGTGAAGGTGTAGAGCAGTGCATCTTAGCCAGGGTTTTGTGGGACCCTAGGGTTCCTCCAGGGGTTGTTAGGGCTTCCCTGAGGAATAAGGAACTTGTGCCTCTCAGATCTTTTTTATAGACATCAATGATCTTTTTTGGCTATCTTGGCACTCTTCCCACTGGCCAGCAATGTAAAAGACATTGTAGTGTGAGCTGTAGATATAATAATTATTACAAGGGGTTTTCTGAAGACGTGTTATAAAGATTGAGAAACGCTGGTGTAAAGGTTGGATTTATGTTAGTAGGGGTTTGGTGGTGCGGTAGGCAAATGGTGTAAATAAATAACTGTATGTACTGTATGTGTTACATATGCCTTCCAACCTTCCAAGTTGTTTTACAGGTGGCTTTTACAGGACGCAATAATTTATTTATTATCTCTTCATCAAAGTATTTTGCTTTTACAGTTTAGCTTGTTGATAAATGTGTCTGATGTTGGGTGTGTCCCAAATGATATCTATAAAACCTGCTCATTTCTCTGGGATTGCAAGGATTTCTAAATGCTGGCAACAAGGTTGACCTATTTAAACTTCTATTTCACAATACATTTTGTCAGCTTAGAAGCTGAGTGCTAATAATCTATAAGGGTGAGGTCAGTGGGGTGTTTTTACACACAGTTTCTTTTATTTCTTCACACTGAGCTGATACATATGCCATCAACTCCATGTAAGATTGAATGAAGATCAGCCTTAGGGAGAACAATCAACTCCAATAAACCATACATAAAGTTCATCATTCGAATGTCTATAAATCATGCTGAGATTTTTAATTGATAAAATCACCTTGTGTAAAAGCATCTGTCTACCTGACATTTGCTTGTTTTTATCGTCTTTTGCAATGTATGCCAATGAAAACACCCCGTCAGTTCTGTTAACTAAAGCTGCACATTCCATTGTTTTATGTGTGTCTTTCTATATAGATGTAGTAGTCTTTCTTGCAAGAAGTCACAGCCATTGAACTATCTATATCCTAGTTGATGGTCTTACTATTTATACTCTGCTTCTAACCCCCATCCCACCCCCACCTCTCTTCCCTGCGTGTCATGTGAAATGCTGTTCTTCTCCAATCTCGATCTGCATTTATATTCGGCAGTACATTTTAATTAAGGAGGAAAAAGACTTTTTCTGTCTCTTTTTTGGGGCTATGCAAATTATCCTGTGTCACCAATGTATATATAACACTAGGAAAAAGCAGATTCCTGGCAGAGCTGACAGCACTTTGTGTTTTTCATTGGAATATTAATTGCAATAACATAGAAATACAAAATATGAAAGGACCTATAACCCACTCAGGGCATTTTCTTTTTTGTGATAGTGTAGACTGCGTAATAACTGGACATTTCCTATTCATATTGACATAAATGAGACATATTAACACTGTCTGGTTGTAATAGTGTGTGGTGCTAATCCAATGCGTGCCAGCCAAGAAAAGGCCCAGTGGATGAAAAACTTACATTGAAACCATCTTTTGCGGAAAATATTCTCAAGCAGGACATTATAAAAAATGTATTTACTAGTGAGCCTGTTTTGCTGCATGGAACACTGAAGTATCCTAAGTAAAAATAAAATTTTGCTTGTAGAATAAGATAAAGCTGTCTACAGTTTTTTACTGTGGACTAAGCAATGCTTATGTAGGCAACATCCCATGGGGCTGAATTATTAAAAAAAATCTTGTGCTGTCAATGATCAAATACATTCAGCATTTTGATTTTCTACTACAGGTTAGAGAAGGGAAGCCTAAATTAGTTGCTATGGGCTACAAAGCTATTTTAATTACTTTGCTTTTTTATTTTTTAAGTATATATAATTATATACTTTTTGCAATGTTGCTTATTTTAATTTGCTTGCATTACCATATCATAATTGGCAAATGGTGCCTGATTTACTAAAGCTTATGTGTATAGGCCTGTGCATTGGTTGTGCCAGTCAGGTTCCACCAATTTGATAAGTGTGAGCCATGTGCACAGATATGCATGCACAGGTTGTAGCACAAATGCAGAGATTTGCTATTCAATATAACCCCCAGCATCTGAAAAACTGGTAGCTAGGTAGTGGCATATCTTGGAGCGAAACTCACATTTACTTCCGGAGATCCCTTGATCCCTCCGGAGTTTTCCTAGATTGGGTCCATCCAGTTATCCACCTTCATTTTTGCTTCTTCCAGCTTTTGCCTACATAGTAACTAAAGCAAATGTAAAAGGCCATTGTGCACCCTGTGCCAGGAGTATTATAAGATGCTTAAAAGACACAAAAGAAAAAAAACTTGGGTGCTTAATGAATGTTACAATCTATACATGTACTATACATATCAAACACCAATGTATATCTTGCGGGATCAGGGGTAAGGGGACCATCGGGGTCCAAAATTAATATATATTATACACATAAATCCACACATCTCTGTAATCCCACAATAGAAGGGTACTAAATATAGGAATTCCTGCTATTTTTTTCCCTTGGATATGGTAAATCTATCCCAAAAACTCATTTTTTACTCTTTGTTTATGAGTGAACCCTGACAAGCTATGACAGCCCCTGGTTTCTAACATATCTTGGCAAGTCCAACAGATCTACCTGCTATCATTTTTGGTGTACTTGGAAGCATTGAGTGTACCTACCAACCTTTATTTATATAGCAGGGAAAGTGGGGTCCCTCATATTGGACACAAATATCTTACAAATAGGTATAGCCAGGTGTTTTAATTCTCCAGCATATACCAAAGCTGAATTATTGTATTGCATTGGACTGTACTTTTAAACCTTCAATCCAAACTGTATAGCTAGCAGAGAGGAAAGATTTTTAAAATACCAAAAAGGGATGTACATGTCTATAGTTTTCTCATGGAGTTTATGCATTTGTGGTGGTAGCCACGTGTTCACTACACCAGCTGTTTGTGTTCAGGGTACAATGATGACTTTGTAAGGCAGTTGACCTCTTTATTTAATGGGTTTACAACATCTATTAGACTTGTGAAACAAAACATACAGAATCCAGGAATAACATTACATTTTAAAAAAGTTCAAGATTGAAACTGTAACTGTACTAAGCTTTTTTCTGATCTACACAAGCAGCACATGCTGACTTTTTCTCATCTATTGACAAAAAATTGGAATGAAACCAAATTACAACAATACATTCTTATTATTCAGACTTATAATTGGCCAGACGTATGAAAAATGTGCTACAGGTAAAACATTTTTGTTTCTCCTTGACACCAACCAGCTGTCATTTTTGCAGTGCAGCTTGTAGAATAAATTACGAAAAAAGTTTGGTTACTAAAGGCAACAAAAAATAATATTGGTGGATTTTTTAGGTCCAAGACAAAAAACATGTTGTAGAAAGAACTGTTACCTGTTAAATATTTATCTTAGGTTATTTTAAGATTTAGGGTTTGAAGATTAAGGTTAAAATGTATCTAAAGCCTAACTTTTTCCATTTTGGAAGTTAAGTTAAAAGTTAAAAAATATATATATTTATACATTTATCTGTAAAATGTATTATTCATCCTGCTCTCTCTTTGTTGGCACTACTCCCTGTCCTCCCCAGTCTGATAACTCATTGTCTCTCTGCTCCTTCACTCTCCTGATTTATCTGTCTGTGCTCCTGTACCTTTTTTCTCTACTGATACTCTCTGGTGACATCTCACCCAACCCTGGTCCCGCACGCAGCCTCTCTCTTCTATATACTCTCAGCAAGACATTCCCTTCTCCTAACCCATAAGTCCTTACCCCCTCTCTCTGGCAGTCTATGGAATGCCAGATCTGTTGGCAATTAACTAACCTCCATACACAACCTTCTCCTTTCTAAATCTCTGAACTTTCTGGCTCTCACTGAAACTTGGCTTTCCTCCTCTGCCTCTGCTGCTGCTCTCTCCTATGGAGGCCTGCACTTTACACATACCCATAGACCTGGCAACAAAGTAGGGGGTGGTGTGGGTCTCCTTCTCTCACCTAACTGTACATACAGAGTCCTTCCTACCCCGTCCTCTCTCATTTTCACCTCTTTTGAAGTCCACTCTGTCCGTCTCTAACGCCTTACCTCTCATTGTTGCTGTTGTCTACTGCCCCCCTGCCCCAGTATCACAGTTTTTGGATAACTTTCTAATCCACATCACCTTCAACCTATCGAACTCTTGCCCTCCCTTGCCACATCCCAGACCCGGTCAGAGAGATATCCGTAACCTTGGCCACAACTTCGTCTCAAACTGCCTTGTCTCCCTAACCCCCACTCTCCCCAAAACCACCTCCCCGAGTGAAGCTGCCACCCTCTTAAACCACTCCCTTTACTTAGCTTTGGACAAAGTTGCCACCTTCCGATACCCCCGATACTGATACCCCTGCCCTGCCAACTCCAACCCTGGCACAACAATCACACCAAACAGCTACAAAAGACCTCCCAACGGCCATGCCAACCCCAACCGTAGCACAACAATCACACCAAACAGCTACAAAAGACTGTTCGTGCAGCTGAGCGTAAGTGGAGAAAATCTGGCCTCAGTGCCGACTTCATGGACTACAAAGCCAAGCTACAAAGCTTTAACACAGAGCCCACTGTCACCAAGCAAAATTTTTTCTCCGCTGTCATTTCCTCTCAAGCTTCCAATCCATGAAACCTCTTCTCAACAATTGACAGCCTTCTCTCCACAATACATAGCCACCTACTAAATACACAAAATCAGACATGATGTCTCATGTCTTACGAGCCACTCCAACCATACCCACCCTTTCCACGTGTAAATCATCTTTGGCCTCCCTTAGCCCTATTACTGTGGACGAAGTCTCTTCTCTTCTCTCATCATCTCCATCTACTACCTGTCCACTTGACCCAATTCCCTCTGATCTACTTCGTGCCCATTCCTCCACCCGGGCCCCTGCCCTAACCAAACTGTTCAACCTCTCCCTTACTACTGGTAAATACCCTTCAAACATGCCATAATTCTCCCTATCATGAAGAAACCCCCACTGGTTCCCTCCCTACCCTCTAACTACCGTCATATCTCTCTTCTCCAACTCTCTCCTTGACCCCCTCTAGTCTGACCATTCCACTGAAACAGCCCTTACTAAAGTGGCCAATGACCTTATCAGAGCTAAGTCTCAAGGCAACTTTTCCCTGCTCCTTCTCCTTGATCTTTCCTTTGCTTTTGACACTGTTGATCACCCCCTTCTAATACAAATCATGCGCTCCATTGGTATCAGTGACACTGCTCTCTCTTGGTTTGTTTCCTCTCTGTCTGACCGCTCCTTTCCATTTTCTTCCAATGGTAATTCCCCCTCGCCCACTCTTCTCCCTGTTGTTGTTCCCCAAGGGTCAGTCCTTGGACCGGTTCTCTTTTCTCTGTACACCTCCTCTCTCGGTAGTGTCATGTCCTCCTTTGGCTTAAAGTACCATCTGTATGCTGATGACACTCATATCTATCTGTCCACCCCTGACCTGTCTCCCTCAGTCCTGGATAAGGTCTCATGCTGCCTTCCTATTGTGTGTAAATTTCCCCACCTACTAGATTGTAAGCTCTTTTGCCCAGGGTCCTCTCCTCCTGTATTACTGTCTGTATTTGTTTGTCATTTGCAACCCCTATTTAATTAACAGCGGTGTGTAATATGTTGGCGCTATATAAATCCTGTTTATTGATATTATTATTATTATTATTATTATTAATAATAATAACAACAATAATAATAATAATAATAATATCATTGTTTGCCACCTGCATCCTTCTGGAAATATTTATTTTTATATTCTTTTCTGTAGAGAGTTGTCACTGGAAAAGATGCTTTCTTTTGATGTTTTCCCTTTTAAAGTGTTGTGTTTGTTCACAAGGTCATCAGTGGTCATTGGGACAAACAAAGAGGGTGAATCTCCCAAACAGAGACACAGACATTCCTGAGTTTCACATAGCCCTGCCAAACAGCACATTTAGTGCACTAATGCACTAATACAAGTAGGTCATGTCCCTGCCCCTGAGCCTGTGACTGAACAGTGAAGAAGTAGACTGAGCTCCTCTCTCTGTTACTGTTCTCATGTTAGCATATTGCTTGGTAGAACCCAAGGACTGCAGCACATCTGATTGTCTCATTGTACTGTTTGAACACTGTTGTAAGAAGATTGAAAGATGCTGAAATCAGGTAAAAAAGTAAGGATTTTAGAAATACAATAGTAATTTAATTTAGAAGTACAATAGTAATACAAATACGACAAAGGTTCAGTACTGGTTAATACCCAGGGCAATGTTCATAGTGTATGCATCAGTTTAGGTGAGTTAGCATAGTGCTTATTCGGACATTGGTGCAACAGCCATCCTTATGCATTATTCTGTGATTAGTTGTTTTATCACTAGTGTTTTGTTTATTGTTTATATGATGTATAATGTTACATGTATACATGTTCATGATGTCCTTCCCAATCTCTAACAGTTTCTTTTGTTCCCAGTAACATAAAGGGTTCAGTCATGTGTCCAGCATCATTTTGACTGCTTTCCAACAAAGTGCCATTTTTTTTAATATTCCTACTTTTAATAATAAAGCAAAATTTGGTGTTTTTTTTAGTACAACATTTTACTCTTGCAGTTATTTTTATGTAGACATGTTTGCAATTGTATTAATGAAAAAGAAAACTACATTTTTAAAAATGAAGTATTAGCTGGACATACTCCAAAATAACTTTGCAAGCATCCAATGTACTACCAGGATCTCTGATTGCCCTTTTCTCTTGTTTTTTTACACAGGGCACAGCCTTTCCTGATTCCAGTAATAAAAAAGCTCAAGACCTATAGTCAGTATACAAGTAAAAAAAAAACTGCCTGCAAGACTAATAAAATGCTTTATAAGTGCACGAAAGGTCAAATCTGCTTTGAGGTCCAGTGTACTTTTTCAACGATAACAACAAGATCCAGAAATCTAAAACTAACACAAAAAGCTTATGCCTTGAAATCCATATTCACATAGAAGAAGGAAACTGTCCACAACAGTGTCGCATATGCCTGATGACAGGAGACTGTTAACATATTTATTATATTTAAAAATGTGAACTTATCTAGTGCTTTCTGCCAGAAACACCTCTGGATTTACATTGTCAGTGTACTGGCATATTCCTCAGGGCAGTTATTTCACTTGCAGAGCTGCCTGACCCAGGACATTGCTAACACCGAACAGCTAAACTTCACTTCTGTGCATTTTAATAACCAGCAAATTAAACGGATTGTCGCACTCTTCGAGTCGTGATGCCTTATTATTGCTGTCTTTATGCAAAGAATGAAATTATGAAAGGCTATGAGGGGGAAATAAACATTTGTCTAATGAAAAGAGCTGTCTGCGGGGAGGGCTTGCTGAGGAGCAGAATAGACATGAAAGATAAAGCTAGCTCCTATCTTCAGTGCTCTTGCCAACATGAATAGGTTTTTTGTCTGCCAGAAAGGCTTCAAGTCAGAGATGCTCTCTGAGAAACAAGCTGATTTTATGCAGTTCCAGGCTGCTAGGCGGATGAGAGCTTCAAGTGGCAGGGACTAACCCGCATCTTCTGGCAACTCTAGGCTTCCTAAAAAGTTTCTCTGCAGTTTGACGACTGCTTGCTCTGAAAAACTGGCTGACCCAGGCTATTCAATAAGTTTTTACAGATTCTTCTTTTCAAAGGTGTCGAAGAAATCTCATAAACTTTAATGGCAAGAGTATTCGCTGTAAAAGTGTAGGCTGCAACAGGCAATTGTAACTCTCTACCTGATCCATGAATACAGATACGGTACAAGTCAACAATACTTTGCCTTGTTTTGTGGATCTTTGCACTTTTAAAGTGTTACCTATAGATGTTTGGTTTGTTTGCCTATTTTTAATACATGTGTGTTTTTTTCCCAAAAACATACTGTTAGCTTAAAGTGGACATATTTTAAAGTATATATAAACCCAAGAACAAAAATGTGATATATTTCAGCTTGCCAGTGCTTAGATAGGATGTCTTACTTGCTTTTTCCTTCCATTTTCATCTGGTGATCCTATTAGTTTCACACTTCCTGTCCTAGGGTGACATTACTTATTCACTTTACTGTATCTGTAAAGAAGAATCATCATCATCACCATCCACACTGATAGGACAGCCAGTACTAAGACTAACCTATTGCTTAGGCTATGTACACACATGCAATATTTGTTGTTGTAAAGGATCTTTCAGGATCCTTTCCAACGACTAACGACTACACAATGCATGAATGAGTGCTGTACATACAGGACCATAATGCTCTATGGAAAGGGGAGGAGGAGAATGACCGAGCGGCACCCCACTGCGGTCTCTTCCTATTCACTTTCATTATGATCGTTCGTCGTCCATTGTCCGTGGATCTGCCAGGACAGTCGTTCGTACGATGGACGACGCAAGCTGTACACACATAAGATTCTAGTCTGATATGGGCCCTGAGCCTATTATCGGATGAGAACAAATTGCACGTGTGTACCCAGCCTTAATCTTCATAAAACAGGTAGGAGTATTGTTTAGTTCACAGACAGAACTAGACCTCAACAGAAGCAGATATGGCACTGTGTACTCTATAGTGGATTGCTGATCCAGTGCCTCCCTTCCACTTGTGTTTACCAGCCCCCTCTTGAATAATACTCTTGAGTATTCACATAGATCCCAACCACTACAAGGAAGTGTTCATGTCACACAAGCAGTAATGCAGATGCTCCAAAAGGATCCTACCGGATGTAAAAGCACAGGTGTAAAGAAGGCCTGGTTCTGAAGTGTGGCTGATTGAATAATTGTGACTTTGGGAGAGTAAAAGGGGCATTTTGGTTTTTTGCTTTTTTTCACCTCAACAATCTGTTATAGGGGGCCAGGAGTGAGATGTGATAGGCAATTGTTAGTTTCCCCAAAGATCAGCTTTAAAACTGAAATGTAAAGAAATACAGTGTATGCTTACCACAGGGGAAGTAAAATAACATCACATATGGTAATTCCTGCCACCAGTTATTTAAGAGTATGGTTAATTCAAGCTTGTGTGTCTTTGTGTATAGGAAAACAATAAAATATTGGTTTTCTAGGCACAGGCAATGATAAAGAAATATAATAGTTTAATATGTACTGTAGATGCTTCTAGATATTAGATTCTTTTAAAATGTAACCTAGCCTTTCAAGATGGAAACAACTGACCTATCTTCCAAGCTCTAATCAAAAATGACCACCATTTGACCATCGGGTTACCTCTCTCTTACTTTATAAACATATACTCTAATCCTCTAAATCTTAAAGACAACATTTCCGCAAAAATATCATTTTATTAATTATATGAGTGTCTTTACCGGCTGCAGAAACACTCTGATAGGATATTTGCCAAGGTGGGGTTTAAGGGTCTGGCTGGAGGTTTTATTAGTCAGTGCAGTGTGGTTTTTCTTCAAGTTTAACAAGAAAGGAAAACCATGTTAGAATGAACATATTACAACATAAATGAGTGCTGCTGTAAGTAGCTGCCTTACAGATTGGCCAAGTATATTTTTAAGGGCTTAAAATGGTAATGTAAGGGTCTAATTAATCTGGAATGTCCGTAATACCTTATTAAGTTTGTCCTTAACCCTCCCAAAATCCAACCACTAAAATACTGCATTCCTAAGCTTAACAGTATCCTAACTCCTAAACTAACATTAATTACCCCCTTTTCAGCTACTTATTTATATGGCCAAACAATTGGTAAGTAAAAACTGACCACCTTGCAGGTGTGACTTACTCTTCAAAAACTCCCCCTCCATCTCTTTAGGCATTGCTGGACAAAGTCATTTCTGCAGCTCATGGATTTAGAAATGTGGATGGAGTTGTGCCCTGTACACATTCCGCCAAAGGTTGACAATCAGAGACTTTCAATTTTTTACAGAAAGGTTACATTTGCAAACTAGACTCTCAAGGTGTATTTTGTAGATATAAAGTACATTTTTGGTATGCAAAATGCATTCACATTTTTTAGAAATATAAGTTGTCATTTTTAAAAAAACAGTCTTTAGTTTTAAAGGACTGGAAAAGTTTACAGGATTTCAAGATTTAAGGCATAAGCACACCAGACATTTGGAAGTAACATGTATAGCTGTTCTGTTCTATCTTCTTTCCATTAACCTGTGAGCGTCAGATAAAGCTGTTGCATGCTTCTCCTCCTACTGCATCTCAGTATCAGTCTAGCATACTCTGAATTTACTGCTGAAGTCCGGCAGTGGATTAAATCACACAAGTATTTGAATTTTACAGCAGCTTGTCACACTTATCTTACCACTCCTCCCAATACCTGCTCCCTTCCACCCAGCACTGCTTTCCAAGCCATATTGACATTTTGAAGTTTCTCCCTTGTAGCTTGAGCATGATAAGATCTGACACTGAAATGAGGTTTGAAGTGTGAAATGGAAACTCTTAATACGCCTGTGACATGAATTAACAGGGCACTTTGTGACTCTTTCCTTTTTATATTATTATGTTGTTAAAATGTTATAGTTTAAACACAACATAGTAGGGTCCAAATGTATCCCATACAATGAAATAATAATCACATAAAAAAATTAATGTATTGAAGGTTTAACGGTAAAAAAATATCACTACCTCTTGCATGCCAAAATAGAATAGGTAATACTCAGCTTTTCTCTCTGGAATATTTGCGAAAACACTTTTTCAATCATCAGTAGGGATATTCATTTTATGTTAGGCTTTTTAAATGTTATAACAATATCCTAAGCCACTGCTGTCTTGAAAAAAAGACCCTTACGACCCAAAATGCTTGTTTTATACGTAATGAAGGAGCCTGGATGTCAAGAATATAGACTTTAATTTTGAAAGGCCCACTTTACACTTTCTAGCATTTGCCAATATGATTTTTGAGTGAATATTGCCTTGTTAACTCCTATTGGCATCAGGGAATTTTCACTATTACCCACTAATGTCTATCTATCTACCGATCTATGTCACACTTACCCATTCTCATGACCCCATGCTCCTTCTGTCCTGTGGCTTGCGCACCTGTGACCCAGACCTCTGTGCTCCTTCATTTCTATCTATCTATCTGTCTATCTATTTATCTATCTATCTATCTATCGGTCTGTCTATCTATTTATCTATCTATCTTTGTTTCTACACAAAGATTATTGTATTTCAAAGTCATTCTATTATTTTACATAGGCCAAAGATCAAGAATGCCTGATCAAATGCACATGTGTTTTCTCTTTGGAAAAGGCCGTAGTCTGACACCTGTAAGTCCTTCTTCCCTATTCCAAGCACTTACCTTAGAAGAAAGGTGACACAAGTGGACCAGGCAATGAATTTACATGACGTGTTCTTTAAACTGAATAATTCAATAGTCACGACTATTTGTTATCATTTTGATCTGTGAGTTCCTTTAAAAGTTCTTTTTTCCCCCCTAATTATCAAAAGCTTCTCTAGTCTATTATCAACACACTTGAAAAAAGGTAATTTTAAAAGAAAATAGATATCGTTTTATAAAAAAAATATCTTTTAAGTGCCCAATTTGTTGAGGTGAGCCGGAAACATAAATATCCTGATTAAGTGGCAGTGAACACAAATCTTTATATAACACAAGCCAGCAGCTGGAACGCTGTCCTCTATCCTAATTGCATTGCTGCACTGTGAGAAGTGACGCTCTCTCTCTGATCTCCCAGGGCCCCATTCACGTCGGTAATTACACAGAGAAAAGAAACTAACACACTTGTAATTAAATGATGCGCAGCAGACAATGAACTAGTCTTTGTAAAGGGAGAATCAAAGCAGAGAACAGAGTACGGGAGGAGGCAATGAGATACCCCCCAGAATAAATAGATTAAGGAGAAGTTACTTTCTACAGAGAAACATACAGTCTCCCAATGCGGGTGGACTGAGATTAAATATATCAAACTCTCTTTATTCTTCAAAATGTTGTAATATTTTTTTTTTCTTGTCTCCTGGTATTAATCCCCACACATCACTCATTTTATTTTAATCAGAAAATAAAAACATCACTAAAACATATACAAAATGCTTTCTGATCTTTTAAGGATGATCAGACAATATGGCTTCTGATTGTTTGTTTGGGAACAACCACAGTCCGGAGGAACATGTTTACTGCTCAGTGCGTGTCAGTTGAACCCAATATTTGTCTTTTTTATTAAAAACCAGGGAAGGGGCATGTTTTTGCTCTAGCAACATACTTCAGAGGGCCTAAGGCAGGCCATCCATGCAGTACCATTTCTTGAGCAGTTGGACCTCCCTCCTAAATGTGCATACTGGAACAAGTTTTCTTATGGTTTATTGAATTATATTGTGTTGCTAGTCTTACTTTGTAAGTAAATGTGTAGTTGTTGTTATCCTATACCATGTACCAAAGCGATCTAAGCTTTGTAACACATAAACATGCTATATCTTGGAAAATCACATATACAGAACAAATTGTTGTGCTATAATTTAATGATTGAGGTAACATGTAATCACTTTAATTTCACTTGTCACTTCATTATGTAAATTACAGGTTGACGTAAAATTGTTATAACTGTCAAAATAAAAAAAAAAGTTAAAGAACCACAAGGATCAGTACTAACACAAGCACACAGAATTATATATCAAATATGTATATACTTTGCTACCCTATGCAAATTCTAATGAGGGTTCAAAAAGCAAAGGGAAGTTGAAATGTGACAGAGGTGATCTCGGCTGTGGAAAATGTAGTGCTATATTATGGATGGCACAGTTAGGTCATGTTACATTGTTGTTAGATGAAAAGAATGTCAAATATTCAGGACCAAGGAAAGCTCCCTCATTTGTGACGTGAAATCATGGTGTGATAATGCAAGAAACCATAAAACATCAAAAGTTGTCAGAATGTAAATTATACTATTTAGAAATTATCTGCAGCAGTAAAATGGGGACATATTTTCTTGTTTAATATTAATAAGCCAAATATTGAACAAATTTGATTTTTCTGAATTCAGATTATCACCATTTTTGGGGAAGTAAAAATAAAAAAAACATAAGATAGAGGATTGCTTTGTAGTAACTCAAAAAATTAGTAAATTGGGCTATTTACACACTTAAGAGGATTCTCATGTGATATGAAAGGTTATCCTCAGCTTGCCTCGGCCAAGAATCTGGCACAGTGGTTTCCCGACATTGTTCATGGATCCATCAGGATGGACTCATGAACAACCCATGGGGAATGACCACTACACAAGTGAAGGGAGGAGTGCACAGTGGGGTGGTGCTCGCTCATTCTCTCTTCTTCCCTATCAATCGAACAGAATGGGTGTACATTTGTGTGTACATTGTGTGTTGTTCATCTATTATTCTTTGCAAAAATTGCAGGTGTGCACACAGCCTTGGTTATTTAAAGAAATTGTCCAATGTTAGTTTTAAAGGATCCTTTCAAGTGCCATATACTCTGCCAGTCTTTTTGGTATTCAAAACTTTCAGAATTGTTGGCTACCAATGACCCCTTCAACATTTTTGCGGTTACATCCAACCGCTACAGGACATGGCAATGATGTAGATATCGGAGGCCTACTTTTGAAAGAAACTTCTATTTGATTTTTATCATGTGATTGGCAGGGTCGCTTTAAGAAAACCTTATTAATGTTTTTCCATTGTTCATTATACGCCTTTGATTTTTATGTAAGCAAAAGCTTCACTCCACTTTTACACTCATTGTGTTATTTCCCGAGCAGATCAAAAACACATTATAAATGTGAAGACAATGTATGCCAGAGGCTGACTAATTCAAAGTAAAAAAAAAGCCAAAGAAAGCATGTTAATTAAAGAAAAACTGGAAAACTTTGAAAGGAAAAAAAAACAGTGTGACGCGCATGAACCCTTATAATGCTTTTTCAAATGACATTTACAAAAGAAGACCTATAAAAGAAGAACCCAACTATCAATTGCTACTTTAAGTCAGCAGAGTATCCAGATGATAACGAAGCAGGTAATTAAAATTCATTTACTCTGCAGCATGAATGAAAATGTAAAGGTGAATGAAGAAAGGTTTTTTCTAGTATTGTGTCTTTGTTTTATATTGGTAACAGGGATTATATCTATATAGTCATTGTCCTGCATGCTGCTTAAACAAGTGCCTGCCAGATGACTTAGTTTAGAATTTTAAGCCATTACAATATGTGGCATGTGCCTAGTTTGTGCAGTGGTAGTGCTTGCCAATTTAATGGACTCATGCCAGTCTTGGCACACTCTCAGCAATAAAACCTGCCAAAAGAGACACAAGCTCCTCACTTTTACAGTATGCTAATTTCCTTCTTTCTAATATGCAAATAGACACTAATTGTGGCTACTAAATACAAGCCATGGCAATTTGTAAAATCACTGCTACCATTTAGTTAGTACTAAACAGCTACTTTGCTGCTTTATACAAGGGTAGATGATCCATTACTTGCTAACTTGAAAATGTTATACATAATATATATGTACATACATATACTTATATATATATATATATATATATATATATATATATATAGTAAGAATACATCAAAATATATTCATTTTCCATCATTTCTAAACCCATTTTTGGGGAGGGGGTTATTAACACTCCTTACTGCCTGTGTCCCTGGTGTCACCCTGTTTCTACTAAGATCTATCTATTAGTAGCCACCAGAACAAGAGATATGAGAAAGTCTTTCTATTAAGACATCTATTCCAGTGACAACTAAGAAGGGAATTCCCACTTCCTGGTGCTTGTCCAAGAAAGGATGGAAAGGGAAATAAATAAATAAAAGCAAATAACTTGCAAACTTTTCAATGCTTCCCTTTTCTGAGAAAATAGAAAAGGAGTTTTGTCTGTTTAAACACATGGAGATGTATTTCCCCCTAGAGAACAACATGTCCAGCAACAGCAGTGGTTTTGTTAAAAATGGCCTATTCAATAGCCTAACATATCTTCACTGAACTCCCCTGTCAATGAGGATGATATGAAATACTCACTCCCTTTCTTCCAATGTGACAATGCTGCCGATTGGCACTTTGTAGGCACCATCTTATAGGAGTGGGGACCTTAGAAAGTGAACATGCTTCTTCTCCTGAATAGGTATTACTGATGATTGTTGAAATAACGACTACTGATTTTCTGTTATATTTTCTATTTGTATATTGTGCTCCAGTAAAAAAATGTTCAGAATTGCTTATAGCTCCTGTGGTGTATACCCATAATTGTTCCCAAGTGCAAATTGGAATAAAAAAATGCCTATTCTGAAGAGCTGTATTCATTGAGAAGTGATACTAAGTTTTGGATATAGCATTGCTAGCTACAGCAGGCACACACAGTGGGGAAACTCACTTTTTGCCAACAACTAGCAGATTTTAAAGTCTTAACTCTCTACAAAGCTTTTATTGAACAGAGCTAATGCTGGCATCACACATCAAACAGAACACATCAGTCAGTGATACTAAATATTATATACTTATTCTCTGACGGACTCATATAGCACTCACACCTTCTATAGTGCTTTACAAGGCCCATAGACCCATGTGGAGTTCACAAACTAATGTCTAGGGTCCATTTTTTAGTGAACCCAAGTAAAACTATTTAAATATACTCAAAAACCACAAAGGATAAGATTCCACTATGGGAGGAACCCAGAAGACCTACCCACTACAAGCTGCCTATAGAAAAATACAGCAGAAGGCAGGTACAAGACAAGTCAGCTTGCACAAAGTAAGAGAACAGCAGTATTTGGTCTGTATTTCACATTACAAATATGGAAGAAATACAAAAAGCCTACCACCATGATTTGTGTGTGTTTGTGTGCGTGTGTGTGTGTGTGTGTGTGTGTGTGGGGGGGGGGGGGGGGGTGTTACAGATTTTGTCTCCCCATCTTTAAGCACCAAATAAGGTGAGAAGAGATGTCTCTCAAATGTCTCTCCTAGACATTTGTCATAAATACAAGCATCTTTACTGGAATATTTCTGATGGCAACTCAAAGTTTTGGATTTTGCTATACTCACTGGACTGACTATACACTAGTCATACTGGAAATGGTCTTCAAGACAAATAGAGTAACTCTCCCCTATGGGGACAGAGACATCAGTGAGGGCACTAATAAAAACAGGACAATGGGTTTAGGCCTTCTTCGGTTTAGCCTAACTTTGGAAACAATGGCTTTCGTGAAAATTTGTGAAAATAAAAATCCTCTTGATGGGTTGATTTCCCGTTTGTCTAAATCCTATTCCAAGAATTTACCTTGTAACCCCATTAGACGTACTTCTAAGTTGGATACCTGCCTGGACCAATATATTGAGTCCATAATTCTGAAGCATGAACATTTTATCCCAATGTTATGAGTTTCTAAACAAAGAATATCCTGCTTGATTTCACTGTGCACGTGCCTCATATATGAATGGTACAGAATAGTAGTAAATGACATTCCAGCGGCTGCCCATAACCCATAACCTTTCCAAATGACAAAGGATAATGATCCTAGGAGACGGGCCCATGATGAACATCAGGAGAAAGCAAAGAGAGCAATTAGCAGTATCTCATAGACTGCATTCAGAAAACATCTGCTTCGTTTAGGAAAGATCACAGAGCTGCATTCTCCACATATGCTACATTTCCTATGATTCCTTAACCCTTCCAGTCAGTGATCCATAGACTTTGAAATAGGTAAAAATTCGAAGTGAAACTGAATATGTTTTCTGAATGTCTAAAGGCAAGCACATGGTGAGTTTTGCTGATGTGCACCTGTGAGATTTACCAGGTTCGGCCAATATTATTTATTCAGAGTTGCATCTTTTCTTCATCTAGAGTGCAGCTTTAAGTCTTAATTCTGCTGTATATTGGACAATAAGTTAAACATTTTGGATATGACTTTCACATGACGTTATTTTGCTGTTTTTTTCTCTTCTTACATAGATCGAATGCAAAAATTAAGGCGGAAGGAAAAAATGCAGACATGGAAAGTAGACTGACACGGCAAATGTATTATCAAAAGACAGTACAGAGAGAACTAACATTGACAGTGACAAACTGGCAATAAACAATTGAAATTATATTGTATTCATGCAGAGACAATACCAAGAAAGAAAATTCTTTTGTGGGATAATATTGAAAACCAGCACCAAGAAATGACATTTTGGGCTCCTTTTTATATCTATGTTGCATTACTGCATGTGTGTTTTTTATTTATTAAGGCACATTTTATTGCACATTAAGGTTTTTAATATTTTGTGAGGTTAAAAACCCTCTCCAAATTACAGTGCAGTATATTTAAAAGAATTCTCCTATGGGTTGTATGGGCAGGCTTTATGTGTTACTGAGCGAAAAAGTGCAAACTTTTTTTAAGTTACTTCTGATAATGACATATAAGAAATAAAATGCATAAAAGTACCTAGGGTTTGTATAGTAGGTCGTTTACCATTAAAATGCATTAGGTTCACCTGCACAATTTTGAAGTGGTAACATTCATTTAAGTATATTTATACACATTTAAATCTAAGGTAGTCTTTAGTACTACAGTCAGCCATCTGGAGCACTGTTTGGCACTAATTAGCTGGGTGTAAGTTGTTCTTGGCTGGTTCATCCTTCTGACAAGCCTATCATAATAGACCCAAACAGTCCCTAATTTGGGAGGGCTGTTCTACTTTCAGAACTAATTCTTTTTGTTCCTCTTCACCGCTCAGTTCCCTTGCTATTGGTCTGATGTATAGAATTTAACTGCATTGCCCTAAAAATTTTACCAATATTGTTTAAGTTTACCAATCACATATTTATTACTTGGATTCTTTTTTGCCTGTATAGTTTGTGCTGAAAGGCGTCCCAATTTCTCATTACAGACAGTTGGGAGGTATGCTGTCATTGCTTTCTAAACACCACTTTCCTTTGGTGCACCTCTTGAATCTCACCTTGGCTTTTGCTATTCTTCAGCAACTCCTGCTCAAATCCTGATTTAGTTCAATACGTATTAGCCTTTCTGTGATGCTCATTGGCGTTCCATTCTCCTGGTGGGGTGTAAGTAGCCGTGCTTATATCTTAACTTCTATACTAATTACTTAGTTCAATCTGCTTGCAAGAACCATTTCAATGTTTGTTAGCCTATAGTTGCAAATATTGCTGTTCTTTGATTGGTCTTTGCTGTTGACCTTGATTGTCCATATGATGCTTGAACTGTGCCAGCTTTGACCTTGCTGTGATCCCTCAATTTGTGTTGGCTACCTTCTCTTGTTTGATGGTTTGCTCTGGTTTCCCTATCTAACTGCCTCTGGCTTTACTCCTTACTATGCTCCAATCCCATCCCTTGGCAATGCCTACACCTGTCTGTTTTTGTACCATGGCAGTTGATTCTGTGTTCACCTGTTAGCTCAATAATGCTGTCTTATCAACCCTCTGCTTTATATAACTAAAGGCCGTTATAACTAGACTGTATCTAACCTACGGCCACTCTGACTAGGCTGTATATAACCTAAAGGCACTCTGTTTAGGCTGTATACAGCCAACGACCACCCTGGTTAGGCTGTACATAACTAACAACTACCCTGTCTAGGCTATATATACCAATGACCACATTGCCTAGGCTGTATATAGCCAATGGCCACCATATCCAGGCTGTAAATAATCAACAGCTACCCAGTGTAGGCTGTAAATAACTAACTGATTCCTTGCCTAGGCTGTATATAACTAACCTGACATCAGTTTTTGAGTACCCCTAACATTTTTACTTCTGCTGCAGATTTTACATCATGTGGTGTACACTTTACATTGTGAAGTGTAGTTTTACAACCACTATATAGGATACAACAAGGGCCATAAGCTAAATATTTTCTGGTTATCACCTGTTAATCACTTTACAAATTAAAGCGAAACAAAAATTTCTAAAGCTTAGGTGCAGAACATAAAAGTAGCAGCCAAGGAAAGTTTGGCATTGCATTTATTTATTCAAAGCTTGTAGACAGTACATACAATGTTACAAACACTGGCATTACATGTGTTCAAATAGGAACGAACAAAGCAAACAATATTCAAGCATTGTAGTGTGGATAGTGGCTAAAAACAACTATATATGTATTCATCATAAATGGCACGAGAAATTTACCACTCAGTATCTTACCAAAGGTTGTATATTACAATTTCTTTTTAATATGTCATAAAAAGTAGGCCTGATAGGAAAAAAAAGAAACTTCCATTGCTTTATAAGTGGAGTTTAAACTAAAAGATAAAAAAGCACCCCGGCACAGCTATACAAGATCACATATCGCACAGGGTACTGTCAGAGGCATAAACCAAACAAGACACAGTCTTGACCTACACATAATAGTACAATACTGTTGACATAAAACGTTTTCCAAGTCTCGTGCTGCAATCTGAAGGCTGAATGTAATTCTCTGTATCATCTGTCAGCACTTAGTGGTCATGCACTGAGTGATTGTCACATTGCTGAACCAGTTACATTATCACAGTGAACTTCAAGAAGAGATTTTGGCTTTCTGCTGTCTAGAGATGTACAAATCAGTCCCAAACCGACGTGTCAGAATATTTCAAAGAGCAGCCGGAAAGTCACTGTCAGCTGGCAGATTGAAGCTGATGTCGGATATTTACAGTAGATCTGCTCAAAATTCAACAACCTCCTTTAATCTTTTACGGTTAGGTATTACTGTTTTAAGCCAAGAACTGCTGTGCTAACAGGCGGAATGAACAAAGTTTTGTCATTTTATACTGTCACTAGACCTCTGTCTGTAGTCAAATACATTTGTTATACTAAGGATCTCCCATCAAAAAAGAAATAGACTTGAATATATATATATTAATATATATATATATATATTAATATATATATATATATATATATATATTTTTTTTTTTAATACATTAAATGAAATCATTCTATTGAGGATTTTTTTTTCGTGGTTTCCAATTACACACTGATTTTCTGAATAGATACAGACATAATATTCCAAATTATTGTCCCTATCATATTGCATGTATTCAATGATTAATCTGTTTGTTTTTCAACCTTATATGTTTTAATCTCCTGCCTATAATCCAGAAAGGAATAGTTTGCACTTCATCCCCAATTTGTACGCTGCAGAGTATATGATAGGGTATTATCCCATAGTTTTTATTGTATCTTTCAGTAGGCATGAATATAGTGATGCTGCCTCTGTATGTTTTATTGGAATGCACAAATACTGCAAAACTGGTCCCAAAACCCCTGATCCATATATTTGTTGTGTTCATAACAGGCACCTAGAATATTTTTAGAATGAAAGGCACAAAGACAACAGATTTCTATTAGGAGTAAGGTATACAATATTTTAAGAATTTTTAATGACAATGTATATATTAAAGATGATTTCCAATGTAAGCAAATATTGTCTAAATATAATACCCATCTTATTTTTTGCCTATGTGTAGGAGTTTCCGGTATTAAAGACTCTGCTGTTTTCTTTTCTTGCACAACTTAACTGGTCTTGTTTGCACCATTCTTCCTTCCTGAAGAGCCGACAACTCATAGTTGGTGGACTTGCTGGGTCCCTCCTACTGTTCAGTTCTCTATGTATGCTATGGGCAGCACAGTGATGATGCCACTGCTACATTTTCAAGGTAAATATGGAAAGCCATTTGCAACACACATTATGGTTTTATATCCTCTTGTGGCTTTAAATACATTTTTGTGCGTATAATTTGGCTTTAAATGACATTTAATCTTATGACAAGCAATTTTAATAAATACATATGCAGTCCCCAAACCTCACCACCCACCCCAGTAGATACTGAATAATACTCTTGCATGCATTTATTCTATGGTAAGATTTAACGAAGTGTATTCTTTAATCAACAGTCCTGCAGTCTTTCTCCTTGGATGGTTCCCTGTTGCTTCCTATTAAAACAGCCATTTTTGAGCAATATTTCCTTATCTGACATAAAATGCCAACCATTTTTTAAAGAATGGGACAAATGTAGGGTTGAACACAAACAAAAGTAAGTCATAAGCTACACCATTTGATCAGGAACTCTATTTTCCTTGTATGTTCCTTGAAGCATGGTGAGTATGACTTGCTTCCAAGCCTATGAACATAATCCGTCAGAAAGGATTGAAAAATCAGGGCTGTCTACCAGTATTTTTGAAAATATGTATCGTAAAAATAAAACATGAAATCTAATAGTTTTCTATGGTGTACCTTTTACTTGTTTGCTACAATTTTCAGAACTAAACCCATAATGTGCAACCAAGTGTGATATGCATAGTATTCACTTACATAAGTGCATTCTGGATTGCGGAGCGCAGATTGTACTTAATTTGTGTTATTTTATATTCGTATCACCAAGCACAGGCAGGTGAAAAAATTTGCATGGCAATGCACATAATTATGCTCACGTTTTTCAAACATGATTCTGCTGAATCAGCCCTTGCTACAGTTGCATAAATCTTGTGATAAAGAGATTTATTCAATTTTTAGGCATGATTATAATGTCCTGGTATTTTTTTCTGAATGAATTCGTAAAGAATCAATGAAAATAAAATCTTTGACTTTAAAAATATGAACATAATCATATCTGTTCATTTTAGTGACAACCATTGTTGAAAGAGTTGACCTAATGTACTAATGAAATTTTGGATTTTCACACATACAATGCTAGCAATCCAGGACAATTCTAGGGAAACTCTCTTTGTAGTGATTAGTACAATAGCAGTCATCAAACGGGCTGATGGGTGTAGTTAATCTAAAGTTCTAAACCAGTAGACTACTCAGTCAGTAAAGGGTATACACACCAATGTGCATCTCAATGTTCTGACACAGGCTTGTCCCTTCTTCCAACATTTGGGTGAACTGGAGGAAATGTTCAATGAAATGAATGCTGGTTAGCTGCTGTACCTTGTATTTGAGTTTAACATAATTATTTTGAAGAATATCACTGGGGGTGTATAATTTTACATATACTTGTTTTGGATTTTGGCTTTACAGGTAGAGTTTGTTTAACTTCAATACCTGTGTGTGATCTGTACAAAATTGTCTTTGATCATTTGTTGACTGCTACAAACAATTGCTCCATTGCTTTCCCCAATTACTTGTATTGCAGTTGCCGCATTAGCCTGTTCTTGACTATGGATAACCCATAATGTTTAAATTGATACTTTTACTGTGTCTATGCAGTATATCCCCTTTTCCCTGACCTTCTTATAGTCCATCCTTTCTCCCCAGGAGTCATGCACGATACCCAGTGCTCCGGATAATGAGCAGAATGTGACATCCTACCCTACTACAGAGCTCAGATCTAGCAACCAATTGCTAGACCCAAACACTATCTGACTGGGGGAGTGATGTCATTCTTCTGTTGGGTCATCAACACTTGTCATTTTAGTGTTGGCTGCCAAAGACAAAGGGGTGATCAGGGTTAACAAGTATGAGAAAAAAAAGTGAGTTGGAGTGGGGAAATTTGCAGAGACAATTGGGTTGATCTACTTATAATGGCATAGACTAGTATTTCATGACCCTTCCAACATGGGGGGAACCTTTGAAATAACTTTCAGGTCTTCAGGGAACCTTCTGCTATACCTGCTATATCCACAGCTCACGGTATAGTATACAATGCTAGACAGGGGAATGTCACTCTTACATATAGCCAAAAAGATCCCAAATTTCTCATTGCTGCCTTCAACCATACTACAACCATACTATCATGAACAAGCTAAATTGTGTTTTTTAAATTTTCACTATATTCCCATGCAGAGTGAATAATAGCTATACTAAGTGAACAGACTAAACTTCTTCAGTAAATCAGAACCAGTGATTCTTTAAAGAAGTAAGTGACATATTCTATAGTATAAAACTTTAGCTGTATTTATCATTTTATATCCCCTCCTCCCCCCATCAGCACTTTCGGTATGCATATTTAAATGGTGCATTTGTTTGCTACAGCTAGGGAAATCCCCAAAGATTTTATATAAAGAATATCAACACCATTGCATTAATTAAAAATCAATATTGATGTATTATATGCAATAATAAAATTAATGGAAGCACAAGTGTCTAATACATTTTATCAGTCACAAGTTTACAGTCTTAATTGTATATATGTTTAAAAGCATGGTAAGGAAAATCAGATGCTTACATTTGCCTTTTCAGGGATCAAAAACATTTCCATACACTCAGAAGTTGCCTGCCTTCAAAAAATACATTTACCTAACTAACAATATTTTAGCTCTTTTTTAACTGCAATGGCAGTTGAACAGACAGTTGAGCTGACAGTCTTCCAGTAAAAACCAGGGGAGGTATTAGATCCATTAGATGAGCATATAGATCAATTTTTATTCAGATTTTTGTCGTGTGAGAAAAAAAGAAACACAGTAAATGATCTAGTACTTCAAGTTTGCACCCTTTAGCATGTTGTTGAATTTTAATGCTACTTAAATAGTTTCTAATTTCCGAGGTTTAATATTAAAAATGTCTTTACATGGGTTAGCTGAGTTCCATCAAACATACCACTACAAAATGAAGGTATGCAAGAGAGAATAAAATGTAAACATTTATCTGTCCAAATGTCTAGCTTTCTCTTGATTCCAAATTGGAAATAAAAAATTCAAGATGGAGCTGCATTAGTTCTGCTGTGGGCCATACTTACATGATTGAAAAACGGCTAAAGCACTTCTCTAGGAATTAGCATACAATTATTAAGCCTTGAATTTTACAAAATGGTTTTAAATATTTTACAATTCATTTTGTCAATGAGCTTTTTTTTCATCTACTTTGCAAAATTTTAACTCACCAATCTGTAAAATAATAAAGGGATGTATGAGCATAAGGAGTTATAGAAAAGACTGGAACCTCATTACATTAAAATACTTAGACTGTCCAAGGGCTACAAGCTTTGATGTTGCTAGGAATTGTGAAAAACCTGTGACACCCATGGACATACTAAAGAAAGTATGGCTGCAACGTGTGGTGTGGCTCAGTTAATGATGGAGTAAGATGGCAGAATGAAGGGCATGGTTAAACTTCTGACCTGGAAGTACAATAATTTTAAGAGCTTCTGTTCTCCCCCCAAATGTCAGATAGCTTTCATCATTTTCTGGTAGCATTAAAGCTTGCCAGCTGCCTTCCAGCTCCTACTTTCCCAGTATCCCATCATTATAAAAGTCAGTCTAACTGCCCCATAAAAATGTGTGGGAAGCAGTAGGGGCATTTTTGTATTACTAGGATTTGCAGACGTTTTGCCCAATCATAATCACCAGTCATAAAGTGGGTATGCATTCAATTAAGAGAAGTGGTCAGCAGTATGTCAGGCTACTGCTCCCTAGATTTTAGGTTAGTGGAGAAGCATCATCAGAGTTAAAGGGCTCCCTTACGTTGGTGAATAGTGCAGAAGGGGCTGTTTACAATGGCATTGAGTAGATAAGTGTTAAGCTGAAAAGAGCCCCCTTATGATAGTGAAAACTATAGTGACCCTTAGCATTTGTTAGCAGTGTAGTGCCCCCTTATATTGGTCAATTGGCAAGTTCTTATATTGTAATGCCTATTGACCCCCTTATATTGGTCAATAAGCATTACAAAAGGGGTCTATATAATGTCCTCTTACTTCGGTGGGTAGATTTTTATATTGAATGTAGTTTCCAGTTACATTGGTGGTCATTGAGGAAATGCTTTGTTGGATTTGCGGTCAGTGGTGAAGTGTAGTGTGATTTGTAGTCTGGTACTATTACATTCAGTACTGTTGGTCAGTAAAAACAGGAGTATGTTTGGGGTATACTCTTTGTAGAATAGTTAGCATACTTTATCTTACCTTACTTTGGGGTCATTTGGGAAACACCCCTTAGATTTGTGGTTAGAGGAAACTTTTCTCATTATATTGGGGCCATTTGGAAAGTGCCCCCATAAATTGATGATCAAGTCAGTAAGAGAGTACCATTAAATAGTTGTAAAATTCCACCCATGCCTTATACCCCCTATGGCAAGGTGTTCCCTCTAACCTACATAACAATAGAACAATAAAAATATATCTGAGTATAAATAAGCTTTTGATAATGCCTAGTTCTCTCATTAGTCATGGCGACATATGAAGAGTATAAACTTTTTTAGTTATTTGTATGACACTGTACCTAAAAAGTAGGATTTTGGAAAGCTTGTACCATAAAATACAATCAGTTAGCCAAAGGAAGGTCCTGTTACATTTGCACTACTAGCTTTTCCTTGTACAGACAAATTAGGTTGCACTTTGTTCCTGAACCATAGACCATAGCCTCATGCACCTTTGCCGTCTTATTTTGATGAGCATATAGCAGGTTCTAATTAGATCCCATTATGGATTACATAGAGGCTTTCTCTGCATAACTTAGAGTTTAATGATAATTGTACCTAATTACTCTCCCAGTTCAGATTTCTGGCAGGGGTTTAACTCAGAAGCGATCCTATTTAGGTGGGCTTAACTCTTCCTTTGCTGTCATGGAAGCATCATGCATTAACATATACACCAATAAATGCACAGCATTCATATGTATTAGGGTAACAGCAACCTAAATCAAAAATGGCAGTTTGTCTAAGAGTCCGAATTATGATCAAGGACCATAATATTATTATTGGGGGTAAGAGACATAGACAAACATGCTTTCTTAATCATGCAATGCTTGCTGCAGATGCTCTGGTTTCTGCCACAGGAATATCAAGTTTGGATCTGGCAACTGATCAAATTGCATTGCATGCAATGGTTTTATTTTCTGTGGAATACACAGAGGGGAGGATAGGGACAAACAATTTTTGCATTTGGCCAAATAGGCATAGCTTTACATGCACAGCTTTAAATATAAGATGGAATATTTATATTATTTATTTATTTTGATAATGAGACACAAAGGTATATATTTAATATATACCTAATTAGTTAACTTATTAACTGATGTGTCTTCATTGGTAATTGTGAGCATACCCACTACCAACTAAGTATTAAATAAATATATTGTACAGAATACAAATTTATATTGGTATTCTTTTAAATGTTATCTTTGCTACATAAACTTTTTTGTATTTGTGTAACATCAAGATGTCAGACTGTGTTTTGCTTGACCAGCTCCTTAACGATTTGGATGTGTATTTCAGTCGTCTAACTACCCTCAAATAAATTACCATTTTTACAAATTGAGATTTCTAATGAATCGGCCAACATTAATAAAACAGCACTTTGTAAGTGCTTCTGACTGCAACATATTGAGAACATGCTCTGCATCATTATTCCTTGGCACTGTCTAATACAGGAATGCTGTGTGGTTGGCACCGTTCCCCATCACCACATGTAGTTCATTTGTTAACCATGTATGAAATATAGGGAATACATCATTCCAAAGCCATTTATTGCTGGTTTTCTGCTGTTTTTTTCTTTCTTTCTTGGTTCGTGTAACATCTAGGGCTAACAATATGCATTAGGCACAGAATTTTTAGTAATAGTATATAAGTAATTGATACTGTTGAAATGAAATAGTAATTAAAATTACTGAATTTCATCTAATCATTGGTCTTCAGTTAAAAAAATGTTAATTCCCTACAAAAACCAATCTGATTTAATAAACAAAATGTAGAATGAAGCTAAATTTACTGTGTAACATTTCATTATACATATGGTTACGTGTCCTTTTTCCTAGTCAATCTGGATTCAATGATAGTGTTATAACATTGCCCAAAGCATTTATGATTAATTAAATTATACTAGTACATTTTAGGAAAAACTCTTGGCAAAAGATTATTTTGCTGCAGGTGTAAAACTACTACGTCTTTACTCTGGCAAGGTATGAAAACTCACCATTAGGAACATTTAGGAGTATTTTTGAAAAACAAAGAGCAAAGTAACCCATAATCACACATTAGCCTATGCTGCAGTTTACCATGTCCATGAACATAAATAACCTTCTGCCCATTGAATAAATAATGAGAATGTTTAATATTCTGTACTCTATATCAGCGGTCACCAACCGCCAACATTTTGGTGGTTCGTGGCTCTGGCTGGTGCGCCCACCAAGAGAAGGACTCTGCTGGGGGGGTGCACTGGCCAGAGCCACAGACCATGTCTCCCATACAGATCGCAGGCTCAGGGCGGTGGGCAGGTTGTGTCCAGCAACATAGGCTCAGACCTGCGATGGGAGAGTGAGTGGGTTCTGGCATCATGACGTCACTATGGGGAAAGTTTCTTCCCCTTTGAGTGACATACGGCTCCCCACGCATGCACGGTCCGGAGCCCATAAGTTTAGCGGTCTGTGGGTCTGAAAATGTTGGCAACCACTGCTCTATATGAACTAGGTAGTCAATATCACTGCGCTAGGATTGTAAAAGATTGGGGGAATTATGGCACCATAGGACAGTGGTTCATCCTGGGTGTGGTGAAACTGTACGAAATTGGGAGAGGCTTTACATTTTGAGAGCTCAGAGGTCAGAAGTTTGAAATGCAGTTTTCAGAAGATTTTATTGATGAATCAGGGGCTTTGTCTGAGGGTACCTTCAAAAGGAAATTCATAAAAATAGTCAGGTAGCTTACCTCTGTAACCCATGTAAACTGTTCATTTCTGCATCCTCCATCCACAGATCACCTCTGCATACTATGTCTGCAGCTCAGTTCTGCACCCCCTTCCACAGCTGAGTTCTGATGACCATGGCTCACCTCTGCGCCCCTTGACCACTGCTTACCCCACTGCTTGTTCACAACTCACATCTGCACCCTTATCACATTAATCCCCACTGTCCAGTCTTACTTCTTTGCAGCTCTATCCACAGTACTTCTGCCACAACTCATCTGGGCACCCCAGCCACAGGTAATCTTATTCTATTTCCTTCTTTCCAGTGAATTAGCAGCAGAGTAACACAGTGGGTGACAGTGGTTAGACACAACAAAAGAGAATCTGAGCACGTTCCCTGGATGAATAATGCTAACTATACCCATGCCTATAAACAGGAGCCTCCAGTTTATTAGGCTTTGATACATAAGGTTTTGGTGTAAACAATGGTATCATAGTATCATACCAAAACATTCCTTATTTATTTCTAGGACAATTGGTGAGCTTTGGGGAGATTTCTTTCAAATAGGGACACCTGTTTTAAGTCTTAAAAAGCATTGAAAGGAAGATTGTCCCCAAGCAGCTCCCCAAGAGCTGATGTTGTGGAAGGGACAGGGTGTTCAAAAAAAGGCAAAAGGAATAGAATATAGAATGTAAAAGTATAGGCATATGCAATACAAAATTAGGTTGGTGCACCTGACTCCTTAATTTGTTTTACGCTACATTTATATGTTGGATACTTCTTTTACTCCATAAATACGAGTATATATTTGTTATTTCAAGCCTTATTGGGAGGAACCCTTCAAACCTGTTAAATGCACTTTTTGATGTAAAGGTTTTAGTACATAAAACTGAATCTAGACTTTCTATTTTGCTTTTGGTGCTTACCTGCTTCCACTCCCAGTCCCAACCACATAATAGGGGGCTTTCTCTACATTTCTGCTTGTCCCCAAGTTTGTCTTTAGGAAAAACAGTCAGCAGGGCAAAAAAGAAATTAACAATTAACAATAGCCATCCAAACTATTAGACACAAACTGTAAGAACCTGTGGAGCATATGCATACCTGTATGTACAGTTAAATAAAATTATATTATAAAGCATAAGAAGGAAAAAATGTCTTTAATTGAAGAAAAGCCTCTAAAATCGTTTTTGACATTGTATGAATTAAGGAGTTGGACGAGTATGCACACTGCATCAGTCACTGACTTATCTACACAGTGGCAGCTAAAAGTGTTTTTTACTCTACTCCCCTGCCAGTATTTTATAGGACCTCAATATGTATCATTCTTTTGACATTCAGGCGTACTTTCCTTTTTAGCTTAGAGTAATACCTCTTTTAAGTGTCTTTTATAAAACTGAATACGCTTTATTTATGGTTGCAGAGAATAGCAAAGCACTAATGAAAGTTACACATTCTTATTGCTTGTGGCATTATGGAAATATTAATAATTTCATGGGATTATTTGCTGAAACCTCTGTTTTTAGTCCATTAAGACGTAGAAACACATTATTTGTGTTTAATTCTGAAAACATTAGCTTTTCAATATGTTATGAACAGGGCTAGATGACTTGGACCATAGAATACTCCCAACAGACCTATAATAACCATATTCCCCTTGCTTCATTTAGCAGTTTAGGACCCTCTGAGGACCTTTTAGGCTTCTTTGGCCGAAAACTAGTAGAGAGTTGCCGTGGTAACTCTTAAATCCTAGCAGCATGTTAATAGCCCCACAATGAGTGTCATGAAAGGGGCATATGGGTAATACAAACTTTGCCCTTCAACCTTTGCCCTCATTCTTCTACAGCTAAAAATAAGCACAATTGCAGCCAAAATTTAAGAGCAACCTAAGAGGTATATTGTATTAGATTACTTAAAAATCTTGGATCCACTGAAATATTGTTTTATGAGCCC
Organism: Pyxicephalus adspersus; assembly: GCF_032062135.1. Classification (NCBI taxonomy): domain Eukaryota; kingdom Metazoa; phylum Chordata; class Amphibia; order Anura; family Pyxicephalidae; genus Pyxicephalus; species Pyxicephalus adspersus. The sequence goes on along the minus strand of NC_092858.1, from coordinate 94,258,359 downwards.
TTACAGTATTTAAACAGAATTCAGCAAAGCATGTTAAATCCACACCTAGCTTGAATGGAAAGTTTGATTTTTAGTATCCTATTTCAAGATTTCCTCATCTTAAGGATTCACATGTTTTTTTCCTCATCTGTTACCTATTTTGTTTAGCCATTTGTTAAATCAAGATGCTTGTGTACATGTTGGGTGTGTTGATTGTTAAAGAAAACTCACATTTTAAAGCTGAACTCTGGGCAATTTTTTTAAGTGATTGATTTGTATAGGGCAGTTTTTCTTGACCCTTTCAACATAGGGAACCCTTAAAAAAACATTTGGGTCTTGGGGGAATCCCTGCTATTTTTATAATATTTACAGCCCCTGGCAACTTCTGGAGGAACCCTAAGGTTCCACAAAACCCTGGTTGAAAAACACTGAGGATGAAACAAGATGGATAATCCTTAAATCTTTCTGCAGCAGCAACCGGCACTCTCCTCCGCTGTTCTAGACTCCTTGTAGTCTCCTTTTAAGCCTCGCTGTCTGGCTGGTCTCACAGTTGTCTTTATTATTACGGTATTTATATAGCGCCGACATATTATGCAGAGCTTTACAGCATGTTATGGGCCATGTCACTAACTGTCCCTCAAAGGGGCTCACAATATAATGTCCCTACCTCACTTATATGTCTTTAATACAGTCTAAGGGCAATTTTGGGGGGGAAGCCAATTAAACTAACTTTTTTTGGAACCTGCAAACTCCATGCCAAGTTTGTCCTGGAGATCATCTTTAAAGCCAGTGATTCAGAAATCCAAAACCTTCCTAAGCATTTACAAACTCTTTCTTAGAACCGTGAGTTTTTACCAAACCCTATTTGGTATGGGAAGTGTCACTGTAAACTTTCCACCAGGTCTGCAACTGGAGCAATGCTTAAGTGTATCACATGATGTCCGCTATGTCCTATACCGGCAACTCTTCAATCTGTATTTCAGAATTCTGAAGAACAATGTTCTGGCCGGTTGTATCACATTGTACCATAACAGGAAACTAAAGGAAAAAAAAATACATCAAATACATTACAGCCCCTGCAACTGTCTGTCTTTGGATCCAGTTGACTTAGAGTCCATTAGTGTTCTGTTTCAGTTATATTTTGGGATACAGCCAATACACATATTATTGAATGATGCATCACATGGTTCAAGAATACCGAGGGAGAGATATTGAGAAATGGTGATTATGATCAGAGAAATGCCCATCCATGTTTTATCACATGCTATATTAGTCTTTGGAATACAGAGAACTGGTCATCATATGCCATTGGACCATATTTGAATAAAACATTAATGCAATCCATTTTTTAGAATTTGAAACCAAATGACAAAGGTACATCAAGCTAATACAATCAACAGTTTCTTATGTAATGAACTTGTAAATTAGGAACTCTCCATCATGTGTGATAGGAGCACTACTTAGGCAGGTTCTATTAGAGTGCTGTGTGACATTCGGAGAACTGTTAATCATGTACAATTGGAGCACAGCTTAAACAAGTTTTATCACACTTTAGAATGCTAGACAGCATACAGCAAAAATAATGTCATTTGACAGGAGCACTGCTCAGTCAGACTGTATGTAAGCACTGTGCAGCAATGTGTACCCAAGTTGTATATGCTACAGAGCTCTATAGTGTGAGTGCAATTGCTCAAAATACCAATGCTAAAGTAGGCTGGCAATGTGGCAATAGAGCAGCCATTCTCATCCAGGGTTCTTGCAGAAGTTGCCAGGGGTTCCTTGAGTTGAGGTTGATTGACCTCCTATTTAATGATGTCTGCATTGTTGTTAGGCCAACACCATTTGTCTGAGCCAGGTTACTGACATCACTAAACTTTGTAGCTGTAGCATAGTGAACATCACTGTAACATGGTCATTTTTCTCACTAACCCCAATTGAATTGGTTTTTGTATGGTTTCCTCCTATCCATGGATAATCATTTCAATGATTAAAAACTTTAGGAAAGCCTGCTTTATAGAGTAATTGACATGCTGAGACCTTGCTATCCTAAGTTTGCCAGGAACTTTTTGTATCATTTAAGAGTTCAATGAGACTTACAGAAAAATACCCACTGTTAAAGAGAAAATTTATCAACAAAGGGATGTTGAAATCTGCATCTCATGATTTTGTGATAGACCTATTCAAAAGAAATCAATTAATATTTATGGTTCTATGTTGTTTTACACACAGGGCATACCAAACTTTTTTTGTTCAGGTCCTATGCATTTGTTTGACATTTGTTTGACAACAGTGACTGTTTATTAATTTTGGCTCAATGTGAATGTATAAAACTATAAAAGAGGGGTTAAAGGATTAGCTTGTCTTTCAAGTTTTTATTGCTATTAGTATCTCCAGAGTAAAGATTCATTTTTTCTGTCTGTCCTGGTGACCACTGTTACTGCAATAGAAAGTCATAGGAATTTTAAAATTGTCAACAAGACAGAAGATAGTGGTTTATCTCCAAACAGGAATACCTGTTCATACAACAGCTGCCTAACAGCAAAGAATTAACTTAACCCCTAACTCCTCTCTTCTTCATGCCATACTTAAGAAAATGTTTTGACTATCCATACCCAGACAACTCAACAGAACATAGATTACAAAACAGCCAATGACAATCAATGTTCAATCATAGGGTTGCATGTGTTGTATTATATTTCAACCCCTTTGCAGATAAATAAACACCTATTTTTGTTTTAATCATATATGTTACTGCTGGTGAGCATACAAAACATGCAAAATGTTTGATCACAGCTTTTTTTAAGCAATTTCTGATGTTCATCAAAATGTTCTTACCATCATTATTCAACTATATTCACCAGTTTTAACCAGGGGACCTAAAATCATGCAATTCTATGTGCTAGCCTTTGTCAAGTTAGCAGCATACACATTGGAATGTAAACACTAAGCCATGGCTGATGTTTGCTACTTGATGACAATGGACAGTATGAGGTATTTGTGGCCTCAATGGCAAGAACAAAGCACCTGCTAAGTGCTGAACAAGGTCAGGTCTCTGTGTATTACCTTATATAAAATGCTGAACCATATTTTCTGTCTTACAATTTAGAGTCTTCATGAAGCAGATAAGTCAGAGAGGGCAAGTTTGTGAATTTAATAAACAATGTAGTCAGCTTTGACCTTGTAGTCACAATAAAGGACACGATAAGGTTAGTGCAGAAATGGTTATTAACATCATGGTAAATCATTTACTAATTCTTATTGTTAACACGGGAATCCCGATGTAATACCAGCATATTAAACATGCCATACAAAACATTGTACAGAACATTTTCTGCCACATACAATAGTGTGTATTTTTAAAAGGACGTATATGAAAATGAAATACGCTTATTTTAATCTTATCAATGACTGTAATGCTAGTTTTACAGCTGCTCTTTCAACTTTATTGTGTTTTTATGCATTTATTAAGGCAGGTTATTATTGTGCTTTTTCTTTAATGATGTGTTTAGCATTTAGGATGGTATGGGAAGAACCTATCATTTTCCAAATGTAGTTAGGCCAGGAGGACATGACCTAATACCAGGGTCATGTTTCAGTAACCATGCATTTCAGCACATGGAAACGCTTGTATCATGCTTCTCATGCATCCATTTGACTTCTATGGGCCCCATGTCACACATTGATTGTCGAAATAAAGGTATGACTTATTTTTCAAGATACAATGCATACATGTGAACCAAACACACTGAAAACAATAGCATGGTCAGTAACATGCATTTTGATGCATTATAAATTGTGTGTTATGTTGCAATATTATGTGAACAGTGACTTAAGATATTGAAAATACTGTTTCTTTGGATGCTTTGCAAACTTTCAGCATATTTATTTACCAAATTACGTTAGCAGTATTTTCCTTTTTACTTATTGATATCTATCAAATCAACGTCTACTCTTGGTGACTGCATGGACATTGTTTCTTTTCAATCTATTCAATTTATTGATAGTTATCATGTTATTCTTTAACCCTAACATTTTCAGGCATCACCTCTGCAATAAACTACTTGCCTGTTTGCAATTTTTTTTAAATTTAGTTCCACTTAAGCCACAAGGGCACTTCAGATAATATACTACTTATTTAGAGTTACAAGTGTAGAATCCTTTAATGTTAATTAAGAATCCATTCCTTAAATGATATTAAAAGCCGAATATGTAAAACTTCTCCAAGACTGGAGTCTTGAGGAATGTAATAGATTAGGCCCAAAATGTCCATATAGTTGAAGTATTTATTGCCCTGGGCACATCCTAGATAAGGGGATAGTGGTACAGGAAGGCATGGGCGTAAGAGAGTGGCTCTTTCAACAATAAAGGTTTATAATAAAATTTTAGTATTGTAAAATAAGTGGGTGCTCGGGGAAGACTGGACAGTAAGGGGTTAAGGTTTAAATGGTGAGTAAGGGTAGGATGATATTGGGGAGGTGGACAGTTTAGGAAACGGTTAGAAAGAGCAAGGCAGGAAAGGGCAGACATCACAAAGGTGTATAGTGTGAAGTCAGCTTCCTGCCCGCTTGCCCTGGTGTTTAGTGAGGGGGGGAGGAAGTAGTTGAAGTATTGGCAGCGGTTGAGGTCCTGGCAAGGCAGGTGATTTGGATGGTGAAAATTGACTTATCTTTGGTATGGTGTCCAAGGGCGGTTTATGATATTGTTGGTTAACAGCAGGTTTACGTTGGGAGTGAGTTGTGGATGGGTGATATCGGCACTCGAGGCAGGTGTGGATGTGCCTAGAATATGCTAGAATATCAATCCACCTAACTCTGTAACGCTGTATGTGGTGGTGGAGCCTGTCCTGGATCGGCTGTCCTGGGTGCTGGTGTGTTTTATGGGTGCATTTTGATGGTTGTTAATTAGTATATAGATGTAGATTATGTAAAAAAAATAAACTTTAGTTGTCCCAGCCATTTTGTTCCAAAGATGCGTGTATTAAAGGGAATTGTTTTTTGGAGGATGGGTGGCTGTGATAACCTAATTCATGTGTGACATCAGAGATACCCCCCTCATTTCTTTTTAATATACACGCAGAGAGACTAATTTAGTAAGAGAGTAGTGGCTGTTTACTTCCAAACTGAATACTACGAAATATTGTGAAGCCGTATTTACCTTGAATACCCAATCCTGTGACAGCCTTGTCTGTGTATACAGAAGAAATAAAAAAAAAAGGAATGAATAGTCTAAATATTGTCATGACATGTGTTAACCCCATTTATCAGGATACATCTGTTTTTTTATTTTAGAAATCATTTAAGAATAGGAAACCTTTATTGAAAAAGACCAAAGAAAAATAATTTCAGCCCTAGGAAATGTGGTTATGTTCTTCAAGCAGCGACAACATAAAAGACTTATTAATAGTAGCTGCTTTAAATGCTTGCATTCTCTAAGCTGACCATGATAACACACTGCACTCAGGATCTAACCATGTTAGGTAAACATATATATATATTAGCTGAAGTGTAATAATCAGTATTACTTCTTTTCTATATTTTAGGGAAACACTTACATTCCCTCATATAACCAGCATTTGCTCTTGTTTCACACTGTTTCTTTCTCTGTTTTGCTGGATGCCTACATGTACTCTGAATTCTTCTAGTGTGAAAGATGAGGTTTCTATGTTTATATGATGATTGATTTCTAAAATAAGTTGTTTGTTCAAACAGATGGGAGTTATTTCCTTTACAAAGTATGCTTGATATCTAACATATTCCAAGTACTAATCTTAAATATGAATACTTTTTCCATAGCATCCCTTTTTAACAGATAGTTGTTTTTTAAAATGTAACTAAATACAAAAACAAATATTAAATAATAATAGATTTAGTAGTTTGTTGATGTGGCTGCATAGTTTTCTATTTTCAAGTTTGTCCCTAATTATTACACTTATAAATGGATGGCTAAGCTCACTCCTTGAATGTATCAAAGGAAGAAGTCATGTTCATCACAATTACTTTAAGGGTTAGTGTTAGTAGTTAGTTTAGTAGTTTGCACATTAAACATAGGATTGTTTGTGTTCACACAAGCCTCCTGATCATCCCAGATTCAAGAGGACATGTCCAGGATTTTAACACACTTTTGGCCACCCACGGATCCAGGTATTGCAGAATGTATTCCAATACCCAACTTCAGATCTTTGCAGACTCTGCATGGCTAAGTGATCTCCTGCTTAACAAGAACTGCACTCCACATGCTATGTTTGATATTATGCAGATTGCAACTTTTATAAGGGCAGTTTTCAAATCTTTAAATTAGGTTCTGTCCTCTGTATAATACAAGCAGTAGGGTCAGAGAGGAAGATCAGTACAATACACAGACATAAGAGCAAGGAAAGTGTTGCCTTCTGGGCACTGTTGTTCCTTCCTAACCCACACAGGGCACTGATGAGCATTTTTGCTCCCACCAACCACCAATGAAATGCATTTTTTTCTACCGCTGACTACTAACACTGGTACGTTTTCCCACCACTGATTTTTTGGCATTTTCTTTACAGTAACTCTAAAGTGTATAGTTCTGAGTGAAAATAAATGAATGTCTGTACACAGCTCAATTCTCTTGTGCTCTTCTTTCCTTCATCAATTGACAGGCTAGTTATAGTATTAGTCTTCCAAGATCACACATCATAGCCACAAAAGGACATAAGGTACTAAAAGACATTTTGCTTACTCTACATTATTACATCTAGAACTACCAACTATAAATAGTGGCGCAATTTGTTACCCTACTCACTTAGCAATTTGGTTCTAGTTGTAAAGTCCCAGAGTGAGTGTATTGCTACTGCATAGTACATTATCCTAACAATAAAAATGAATAAACTGTTCAAGCAAAATAACCAAGATGGATTGCACTTATAGGCAGGGCACCAATCCAGAACCAAAGCATTTCTAAATTCAACAGCATAATATGTAGATAGCTGTGTGCCACCCTAGGACATGAGATTTGGTGGACATGCAATAATTGCCCACTGTTACACCAGTCACAGGTTAAAAAGTCATCATTTGTTAGGAATAGAAGGTGAGATGAAATAAGCTTCTATTTATTCCAAATGTCCAATCATATGCAGAAATCCTGTTTTTGCAATTTGTCCTGTACATGATTGCATATTTGAAGTAAACACAGGTGTAGATGTACAAAACTTGCAAGTTATCAGGTTCAGAGAAAGCATTGTAAAATATGAGTGTATTTTAACTTGTTTTTAAATAAAAGTAAAGGAAAGCCCTCAGCAAGATTGAAAAAGAAAGGGAAATGGGATGATGGTTGTATGACAGGGTGAGGAGGGAAGGCACAGGTTGGAAAGGGTTAATGGACAGGAAAGGTGTGACAGGAAGGTATCGGGATTGGTGGGTTTGAAGTTAGGAGGTGGGGGTCAAGGTGAGGTAATCTGGAGGTGGGGGTGGGAGAGGCCAGTTGTAGTCCAGGTAAGGAGTAGATAGGCCGCCCCCACCAAAAGTCAAGTTCAAATGCTTTGTAAATTTGTCATGATTTTAGATAAATTAAGAGAGGGTGGAATCCATCAGAGGTATGGAGTTGAAGTTGGGCCTCATGTGGCACATGGTTTTCGCAAAGGTCAAGGTGAGCTGTGGATACAAGGCTAGTTGCCCGTAAGACAGTGTGGCATCAGATGGGGCCCTTAAAGTAATCTAATGTCCACGGAAGAAACGGTTGTGGTGTTTTAGTACCTCAATGGACCTTCAGCTCTAAAATTGTGAACCTAACTAGTACTGCTGAAAATACAAGGTTGTGTTCAATCCAAAGGCTGCTGTGGCCATTTTACCCCAAAATGCTTGTGTGTCTTCTCCTAAAAGGAAGTGGAACTGGTATTGGAAGAAGGTGGAGTGAGTGGCTAAGAGAGTAATTTTTTTCTTGTCATTTCTACATTGGTCAAGGGTTTTTTACAGTTCAACATTTGATTCCCCTCTGGTTGTTTTAACAAGTATATGACATATATTTGTATAACAGATATATGTACCAGGATGGATTGGAGGATTTGTATCACAGAACACAATGACACCTTTACAATATAAAGGTGTTATTATTAAGCCATATGGTAAGTGGGGGGGAGTGTGGAACTCAAAGATAACACAAATATAATAATACATTGGTCGCCCACGTAAGAGAAAAGCGATTTAACAACTGTAAATATTTATCATATGAGTGGAGAAAAAACTTTTATTAGGGAGTTGATTTTTCTAGATCCAGAGGAATGAGAGGAGACCGCATGACTAAAGGAGGAATCATTCTAAGAAAGAGATAAACCTAGGTGGGTTACCAATGGGGTTTTACCTGATTGAAGTTTATTGGTCAAGTGGTTAAGAAGAGCTGCAGGGGAAAAGCTTCTGGGTTTGCTGGGAATTCTTTCTAGAAGCCTCAGAAGCCTGGGAAGTTGTCCTCTTTTTTCTTGAAGTTTTCCGAGGATAGGTCTGCTGTAAGATTTGTTGCAGCAGCTAGGCAGTTAGTCAATTCTTGGAGTCCATGGAATTGCGGCGACAGTAAATGTGAGGGGACCCATTAAGTGGTATGCTCCTTCTTCTGGTGGTGGTTGTTTACTAGTGGCTTGGTAACTTAATAAAACAAAACGGTCAGTTGGAGGTGTCCTGGAGATAATGGGGTATAGCTGTGGACAGGGGTGAGATTTAGTCAAGTTTCTTTAGGCTAGTAGACACCAAAGGCCCCTTTATCCCTTCATATGAGGCAGTACCTGTTTTAGTTGGATTATGTTATGGATGCTGAAAATGTTTTATAAGTGTCAGGTTATTTTTGTTTCTTGCTGTTTGTTCCCTGCTAGGAAGATTTACCTTAACTTCCTGTCCTACAGACATAATCAAAGTGAACAAGACTTTAATCCCAGATAGTTGTTAGAAGAACAGATGTTCCCTTAAATGGTTACACCATTACTATTGCTCTGATGACTAAATGTTTTAACAAATCACCCAACATGGTAAGTTGGTAACAAGAAAACTGCTGGACATTGTATTATATATGTATATTGTAAATGCATGATTGAGTAGGAAAAAATATTTTTTAGACCTGACCATACCAAATAGATCACAAACCTTGAGATACAGCTTCCCTGTTCTTTAATGATAGATACTTGCCTAGCCCATGAAAAAGAAAATGGATTTTGTAGATCATATGTAAACCAGTCTACAATAACGGGTGTCAAATTAATCATCACAATATCTGATTGTCACATTTTCACCCAATGTGACTGTTTTCTATTTATTCAGATGAATTCTTCATTGCTTGCTATACAGCAGCAGCCCCAATTCAAATTTCATATATCAACTTTACTGGTGTCTTTTGTAACACATGTGAAAAGAGCAATATTGAGAAATACCCAATAGTTGCTAATTTTCCTTTTTTTCTGGAAAAGTTAGAGTAATCAAATATAATCCCAAATTGACTGCTATGAACCAATGCACATTGTTCATTGAATAACAAACACATCAAGTGATAGTAAGCAAAGCAGCCCCAATATTCAATACCTTGCCCCAATATATATTAGCTATTAAAATAACCCTAATGATAGGTTTCATAAAACCATTATGGTTAATTTACTAAAGAAAGACTTTAAATTTAGCAATGTATGTATTCTCTGAGCTTAGTAAATAGGGCAAACTTGTGTTTATTTGTGAATACTCAATTGTTTGCAAGGGGAATTGAAAATTATAAAAATGTTAAAAACAGCACCAGAATTGTATATTTACACAAAGAGATATGGAGGTTCAGGCCTATTGTAATGGGCTGTGGTTTTGGTGGGAAGGAAAATATTGGACCTTAATTTGAATTTTAGCATCATCTTTCAAATTTTCTAGTCCATCAAATTCCTTCCTCATTATCTGACACCAGTTTAGGCTCTTTCACATTACCTCTATTATAACCTAATAACCATCCAGCTGGTGAAAAGGGGCCATTCAACCCTTTTTTCAAATGAAAACCCTTTTTGCAATGTTAGATTTATACATGGTAAACAAAAATCTCTTCTTTATTTACCTTTTTGTTAAAAAAATCATTTTAACAAATATTTGAATGTAAAGATGCAAAAATAAGTATAATTGGTGTTGAAGTTGATTTTGTTATATGCAATAAAATGTGATTTTCCATTTCTCTTTATTTAGTATGAAGCCATGAAAATAACCCTAATATTCATATTGTGCAAAGCTCCACAATACAATATCAGACTATATTAGAATATTGTCCTGCATGATTTGCTGTGGCCTAATCTTCACTCTCCCTCCCCCTCTTCATAATATCCTGCTCCAGACTGTGCTCTCCCCATCTACTCCCCCTCTGCCTCCTGCTGGTTCTCTTCTTTGCCCCCCAGTATTCCAGTTCAGATTTGCAGACATTCCAACTCTCAAATGGCAGCTGGGAGCTGGGATATTTTCCCATGAGATGTGCAGGTGAAGGGTGGGAGAGGGTCAGACCTTCGGAAGGATGCCATCTGTCCCCCTCTCTCTTGGTGTCTGCTAGGGAGGGGGATTTCACAGCATCGCCCTCCAAAGTGCCAGCCCAAGCGTGGCAAATCAACAAGAACTGTCATCCCAAAGCAAATTCATTTGTCAGCGCAGCATACCCTCCCAGCCCAGACCCATTCACTGCCAAATCCTCCTTAAACCATGCTCACTCACTGTCTTCTTCCTCTGATGTTCTTTATTAATAGCTGGGAATACCTGCTTGCTTTCCTTAATGTGAACACAGCTAAAGTTTGTTTCACAGTAGCATTTCCTGTATAATTTAAGATTTCATAGTTTATTCCTGATCATTTCATGGCTACCACACCCTGTTGTGTCATTTCTTCCATTATTCTGTATGCCAGCTGCTGTAATTGTATGCAGTAATCCAGTACCTTGGTATCCAGTACCTTGATTTTTTTTTTTGAAGGTTACACCGCTGAACATATTGGATACTAAACTAAACTACACTGACCATGTGAACATGTGTTTGTTGCAAAAATTCAAATCATGTTCAGAGTTAATTTCTAAGTTTTAAAAATTCCCTTACTTGGCAGTGCAGTAGCTAGCCAGCAGACAAATCTGCTTTTTTACTCAACTCAATTTATAATGTAAAATTTTTTGTTTTATTTTCTAAAAGTTTTTTCAAATTATTAAAATGTTTATATCAGTATCTACATGACCATGAAACTTACGGTAAGGTATTAAGATAATTCCTGCTATGATTGTCCATATCCAGGAATATCCTAATATAGAATGACAGCGCTCTCTTCTTGTCTTTCTTCAGTGCAACTGCATGGTTAGCTTATTATGCTACATGTGGCCATTTTAACACGCAATAAGCTTGCATGGTCCATTGTTGTCTCCACATTAGGAAACCTGCCCTGCGAAATGCCTGGAGTGTAAGCAAATTGACAGAAAATGGCTGTAGAAAACTGATAGGCAACACTGATAGGCAAGGATTTCAAGGATTAAAGTCATTTGGAGTTATTACCCTACAGGTTATGGTGGATATTTAAAGTTGTGATGCATATGTGGGAACTTTGTCCCATGCCAAACAATTTGTAACTCCATGAAGTTTTGTTTTCCAGGTACCCCTGCTGGGCAGTATAGTCAGATGCTTATCCTTCATTGTAGCAGCATATTTTGGTCAAAAACATTTATCCAAGTGCACTCTGATTTGTTGATTGGACAATTAAAGATTTGAAAAACACTGATGATGATATCTTTGCCCCCATGCTCTTTCACCTGTCAACAGGTGCAATAGAGCCCGGTTGGTTGCTAACGCTTCTTCTCATTCACCTGTTTTAAGTGCTGATAAGAAGAGACTTAAAGAAGTTTTTTGTTTCATTCAAACTTTTACAAAACATATAATTACTGTTTTTATATCTTCCTGAAATTTAGGTAAAAACACATAGCTTTTGTTGCATTTCATTGTTTTAGAAGAGATTTACCACGCTTACATAAAAAGCAATATCTGTTGGCATTCGTCTACAACAAGGATACTTTTCTGTATGCTATATTTTGCTCAGTACTTATTTAGAACTCTTGATTGATCAGAAAATAAGTATTTATTTCACAGTGGAGGATATCAATGGTAAATTCCAGCAATGCAGGCTGGTAAGATTAAAGCAACAATAACATGCTAAATTATTGTTCCAATCCACCAAAGTTTTTTGTTAGATGTGTCAGTGTTTTAGGGTGTGATTTGAGGCTTGTACATAGAGATTAGCACTGAAAGAATGTATATCTTAAGCTGGTGTATGTATAGATACAAGATCAGTACCAATATTATAAGAAATGTTATAATCCCTATCCTAAATAAGCCAAATGTCTTATTTAGCCTGATCCAAGATAGAGAGACGTTGCTGGTAACAGTTCCTACAAGGCTAATAGAAGGATGCCAAATTGGAAAGATGCCATGTCTGATGATGGGATAGTTCTTAAGCAAAGCATTCAGAAAAGCCCCTATTTGGCTGTACTTTTGTACTTGCTGGAGTATGTGCTGACCATCTAAAGTGGTTAATGGTAGGACACTAGGGTAAATGTGCAAGTCTAAAGGGGAGCCTACAATGTCATTATCAAAGCCATTAATGCTTGAAAAGAGTAAATTGAATGTAGCATATATTGTGTTTTATTTAAAACCCCATGGTGTCCATTATATCTATGGCCACAACAACTTTTCATATGCTTTCCTCAGAAGTATAGTACTGTAAAACATTTTTATGAAGCCAATTTAAAATTACTCTGTTGTTTTCCAAAACATTAAACAAAGAATTATGCACTTAGCACACACAATAGCACAATAATACTTAGCTGTCCAAATTATGCCTCTATAAGAGTTACCACTGCCAAGTAAGGTGTATCAGATGCCTGGCCCATCTGCCATAATCAAAACTGCATCTTATATTGACATAGAAATAATAGGAACTTCAATACCGGGAGGAGACACAAAAATGTGTTGGACCAAACAATCTTAGGACAGGGGTAGTATGTGACAGGCTCCTCAAAACCTGAAAAAAATGGCCATTTCCCTATGCTTCCTAAATGGTGGGGTATATATTGGTGGGAATGGAAGATCAAACATTAGGACTAATTCAACAAAATACAAATGTAGTGTTTAACTGTATTTCAACCTGGTACATATTATGGCCAGCAGACAGAGGAAAGTAGTTAAAAGAGCATGAGTTAACAAACACAAATGATTGCCATAATGTGACTTAGAATTCATAAAATTGTGTGCACTTTCACAACACAAAGTGAGAATAAAACCTATAAAAAAAGCTATGTGCTAAAAATGCAGGTAAAGTAAATGTAGTCCATGGTATACTGCAAATTTATTCTGATCCCAACTTGCTTTCATACTAATAGAGTCACTGTGTTATGCTCCATTCATTAGAGACAGAAAACCAAAGCAGTTCCTTGAGATTTTTTATTTTAGAAGTAATTGCTTCACAATTTGTGGCTACAGAAGTAGTGGAATAGTAGTGGAATAAAACATTGTATCTTGGTAGTATCAAACACTGGAGTCAGGGAACTAATTTTTATCCAGCAGGCTCTGAATGATGTTGCAGATGTGATGAGGAGGTGGGCACTTTACAACCCTTCCGGAACATGAAACAAGGATTTAACACAATTCTGTAGTTAAGCACCTTGGCACCACTGTGAGCGTATGTATCTTTTTCAAACCTCTTTTTTATTATATATTACTACAAAACAAATGGATTATTGTGAAAAGAGAACTTCATTACCTTTAAGAGATATAGGAGTACCTTTAGGATAGTTGATTACTCTAATATGTTGTATTTTTCATTTGACTTGTGAGGATTTGACTAATGATCTAGTGGTCCTACAGATTTTGAAATTTTCCTATTTTCATTTGATTTATATTAAGATTGGAATTGGGATCTATAGACAATCATTTGGGTGAGAAATACAGACACTACCATTGCTGACCACCTCCCAGATGGCATACTTCATTTTTGGCTTTAGTATTTTGTGTGTCAAATCAAATGAGGAAAGACAGAGGAAAGTCCTTACCTCCACTTATATTAGGCCATTACCAGGAAACCAGGAGAGACCTGGTGCATCATCTTTCCAGTTCATCCCAAATGTGTATATTAGTATAAGGTTTGGGGCTTTGTTCAAATTACTCTACAGCAGACTCAATAAACCATGTCTTTTATGAGCTAGCTTTGTACAATTGAATTATAATTTTTCTAGAACAGTACTGTTACTAACTGTTTTACCCCTGAGGGACCTTTGAAATTATGTTCCAATTTTAGGGTACTCCTACTTAAACCAATTTATTGGGGTTCGGTGTTAAAAAGACTCTTACATTGTAGGCCAGTGGAAAGAATGCCCCTTTACAGTTGTGCCTAGATTGCCTCCTTTATAGACAGCTTAAAAGTGCAGGGATAATCAAATATAAGGTCAGTCAACCATCATTCAAGATGTCCATACCAACCCCCAGAGGAACCTTCGTTGAGAATCGGTGGTGTGATGTGTAGATGTTTCTGGAAGATGTTAACTTCTACAATCCACTTTGTTGCTTTTTTTTAAATACACAGTTATTAAAATAGTAAATAGGTAGGCATTATTGTATTTCAACCTAATTTGAATTCAGGAGTTGGCTTTTAATATTATTCCTGATTAGCCAGTGATATACTCATTTATCGTTTAGAGTTTCAGGCAGTCCCATTGATCTACATGTTCTGACCAAATCAAGAATTGATCTGCTGAGCAGGTAAATCTTTTTAATGATGTGGGGAGAAAAGTTTTACTGCCCTTCGGAAAGGAACATTATACAGCTGTGCTTAGAATTTGTCATAAATATTTTATATAGATTATGACAATGTGGGAGAAAGAAGAACAGCTGAGGTGTCTGTTTAAATTCTGTATATCTAAAGTAGTGTAGGTTTTCATAAAGTTTGTCTTAGCTAGTAATATATATTGCTGATTACTGTAAAAGGCTTACAAACAGAGCACACCATTGTCATATAACACCAGTTGTTTTAAGTTTATTCTAAATATTACTATCAATAAAAACAACAATATGAACTACTAGTAAAGCCCTAAATGTTCTTCCACCTTACCCACCCATGATGATCCTACCCTTACTTCTGGATCTGATAAAATAGTCCTGGGTAATTGGTTAGATATTAGACATTAAGAATAAGTCAATTAGTCACCTAGTTCACCTAGTTTTTGTCCCCTGCATATTCCTGAATATGACTGAAATAAATTGTGATTAAAATTACTTTTTGTACTGTTGATTGCCAGTAGTTTGGCAAGGTGGTCTGCCACTGAATCGATTATTAGACTTTCATGGGATTGGTTTAAACAATATTACAAGCATTTCTATGTCTTAGCTTCTAAACTATTGCATGTGTAATTTTGAAAAGACAGCAAAAAATGAAATGTTATGTGCATCTATAGAAAAAAAAAACAATAACTGTTATGTACTAATTCTAAATGGCACACATGACATGGGGAGTGGTGGAGGTGTGACTTTTACCTACATACTTAATATAATTTGTCCCCCCCTTTCCATTTTAGAAATTAGGAAGGGTTGCAGACTAATATTACTGTGGTAGTTGCATTTATTCTTCTATTTGCAGACATTTAAAACTTAAGACTTAAAATTCACCACTTAAGTGTCAATAACACGGCATTTCTAATAAATAGGGATGGACTGGAGAGTTTATAACTTGTGACAACTTATAAGTTATTTGCAAAGCCTTTACCCCCTCCCCCCCTCCCAATTACCAGGGAGCCAGTGGAAAAAATATGGGGACATATTCAAAGTGAAGAAAGAAAAGCTATGAAGACATGTCCCAAGGGAAAGTAATGCCAATTTGTTTTTTCAGAATTCATGTTAAAGCATGAAACATGTTTTAAAGTCAACAGGGGTTATTTCTTTTTTTTACTTTTTTTGATATGATTCTCATAGGCCTACCTTACAACCCTTCCCCCCAGCAACTTTGTTTTTAACAAAAAAAAAAACTCAAACAAATGCATGCTATTTATTTTTTTTTGTAATATGTACCTATATGAATCAAAACAAAACTGATTCTGCCACCACATCAAGGGGCTAGTAAGCTATGTTACATTTTAGTTCCTGGGTTTAGCCAGTTAGCAAACAGGATGTGTTTCTTAGGAGTGAGGCTAAATACCACACTCACATTTGATTTTGAGTATAATATTACTAGACAACATCCATAACATCTTTTGTTCCAATTAAGAAGCTCCTGGAACACTGAATATTCATTTAATATGCAGTATATCATTAGAAAGTTACACACCTATATGTGCAGTGGTAGAGACTTTCAGGCGAAAATGACGGCTTGCCCACTGTCAACTCTAAATATGAAAAGTTGCCTTTTTGAGCCTTGCAGTATTTGTATTTTACTATGTCTTTGAACAGTAACACAAAGTCCATGTACTAACAAGAAGGATAGGTTGTCTGTGTCAGAATAAGTAAAATTTATTATAAGCTGCTGAGACATAGAGCCTGATTTATTAAAGCTCTGCTGGACTGAAGAAGATAGACTATCATATGAGAACCTGGGTGATCCAGCAAACCAGGACTGGATCTAGTCCAAGATTGAAAACATTTGCCAACATTTGAGTAGTTATGGCAATACAAGGCTACAAATAAGCCACTGTACATGGACAATAATAGGGCAGCGGTTACCATAAGTGGTCCAACAGCTGATAATGTCATTAAAGCAGACCTACCACCAAAATGTTTATTTTACATAAAAGAGTAGATTATTTTTTTATTTACAGCAGGCTATGTCACCTGATCTCTTGCCTGTGTAGTACGAGATTGGTTGATGTAGCCAGAAGAAGAAAGAAGAACAAAGATGGCAGCACCTGGCGCAGGTGAATTACAGGATGGTGGGGAACACAATGGATGAAAGCTCTGGAGGGATCCGCGGCACCATTTCAGAATGTAAGAAAATTTTTTTCAAATTTGCAGATACTATTTTGGGACAAGTATGTATATGATATGACTGAAGTAAGTACAGGGCAATTACTTAAAAATCTAAACCTTTTGCTTAAAAAGCTCATCCTAATGCTTCTTTTCATAGCATTACCATTGCACCAAAATGATGATTAGATTCTATTTGTTTCATTTCTAGATCTTCTGAAGATCATCCCAGCAAGCAGCAGGGTAAGCCTATTTGCATGGCTATGCGCATATTTATGTTCATTTTTCCTGTTAAGACTAGATGAATGATGATGAATGATTTTATTCTATACATTACTGTTGAATCCAACCACATAATCATTTAGTCTGCAAGTTCAAAGAGTTACTATCTGATCATTGCCATTGTGTGAGTTGAAAAGAAAGTGAGAATGATTTACTTTAAATCTGACTCCAAATTTCCTATCTGATTCTCACCCACTTCCATAACATTAGTTCATTTTCCAGGACCATACCATACTACCATAGTAGTTTGCTGAAACATGTAAAAGATTTTGAGTTCTTTAGTTTATACATCCACATTCAGTTAACATACTGTCATCATGTATACCATAAAATATCCTACTGTTTTATTTGTAAGATGTACAACTGTATTATAATTGATTACTCACAGTGAGCATTAAAATCTGCAGCAAGTCAAATGGAGTGAACCATATTCCCTGGCTAATGGCCTAATCTAGCCCTCTAAGTCAGTTCATACCATAGAGCTGACATCAACATTAGACTTTCTAAACTGAGTTAATAGCAAATTCTTATGAGCAAATCTCAAAGCTGTGTTGTAGAAGGGTGCTCAACCTAGTGGTTAGAATTCCAAATTATGGTGCCATTTATCTGGATTGCAGTGTGTTGCCACTTTTTATGATTGGCACCTTAATACACACACACATACAGGAATGCATTATGCTTTGTGGTGCACTGCATTGGTCCAAAAGGTGCAGGAACTTATTCACATTGAAGCTAATTTGTGCAATGTCCTGGCCCCTCGTCCTGTAAAAACTATCTGCTGGTATTATAGATAACAGTTATCTATAAAGAAAAACAAATATGCTATCCCCATCTTCCTCATTACTAGGTGTGATGTCACCATCCTTCTAGGAGGATTCCTAGGAAATCTTGGGGAAACCTTATAAAATAGTCCAGTCCAGTATGGGGGGTTTCTTGTGAGATTTATTGCTCTGTATTCTCAGTATCTTTCCAGAAGAAGTGTGAAATACAGTGGTACCTTGGTATAAGTCCTTAATCCGTTCCAGATCCTTGAACTTATACCAGGACTTATACCAAACAAATTTTTCCCAAAAGAAATAAAAGGAAAACGATTATTCCATTTCCATGAAAAAAAAATGCTATTGTTATTGGCATATTATACATTGATGAGGCTGTATGAGATAATGTAAACACTGCCTAATACTAAAATACATAAATACGAAAGCAATTAGATAAAATAAATGAAAATTTAACTTCACTTTACCTTGCTGAGTTGAGTGCCTACTAGGATGGTGCTGAGAAGGGAGGAGGAGGAGGAGATGTTCTGTAATTCACAGAGAGTTATAGCGCGGGTTGTTCACTGAATGGTAGCAACTGGCGTTTTTCGCTTGTGGGCAGTCGTGGCTTTGTCTTGAGAGAGGTAAATAAGGGTAGCATGCGGTGTTATGACTCATTTTGACCCATACAAGCTCTAGCACAAAGGTTGTATACCAAGCAAAGGTTGTATACTAAGCAAAATTTTTTGTGTCCAAACAGGACTTATTGTTTGGACACAAATTGTTAAGTTGGACTTATTCCAAAGCAGACTTATACCGAGGTACCACTGTATATCTAAAATAAAATAAAAAAGTTGGTTTTTACTCAACATACAATATTAGTCCATAATAAATGTCACATGTTATTACACTCAGATTGGTTTTGGTTATAAACTCAGGCATCAATTCCAATGACCTGTATTTCTATTACACCTTTTTGGGGTGCCATATGATGTGGCTTTTGTAACAGGTTCTGGTTTTATTGAACAGAACAAAGACATGAGGTAGTTTTATTGAACTGGCTCAAAATCAAGGCCAAATGCATTTTTTGTAACAGAGAGAAAACACTAGAATGACCTTGGAAGGCAAACCCTGGAATGCTTTGGTGTTCTCTGCTCACCATGTCACTAAATAAAGTAAATATGTAAATAGATAAATGTGGCTTTAAAAGGTTGAGCAGCTTCATTATACTTTCTTGATGTGTTGTATTCAGATAGATGACTGGATCTTGAAGTGTCAGCTCAATATAACTCATTTACTTATAACTCAACAATACTTTAACAAACTTTTTTCCAGGGCAGATGTGACAGTATTTCCAAATGGAATTTTATTCACTGAAAAAACAAACATATTTGTATTTCTAATAGTAACCAACTGGACTAGTTCTTGTAATGTTGAGCTTTAGCTTGTCCAAGTCACTTCTTCATCTGTAATGAGTCTCGGTAAAATGCTCCAGTATTTTTATCCACACAGTATTTGTTTCTCCATTTTAACTAGTATGTTTTACTCATCTTTGTAGATGGAGGATAAATATTCTCTGCTAAGTGACCCTTAAAAATTGACTGCCTGTTAACTTTTCAGATTTAGGCATTTAAATGACAACTTCTCAGTGGGATAGCTATCCAGCACAGGCAGATGTGGGTAGGACAACAGGAAATATCAAAGACGACTCAGGCACCAACCCCATTCAATAATAAGGTCAAAGGTTGCCAAAGTGGCTGCCATGTTTCAGCAGGTAGCAAAGATCTCAAAATGATGGGTGCAATTCTATTGTTACAGAAATTATGATCTGCAACAAAGTTTTGTTTTTTTCTGTTGCTTTTTCAGCCTTATTAATTGAAAGTGGGCTGATGTATCTTTTGCTTGTTTTGGCTATGCTTTGCTATGGACCACTGGGATGTCTCAGAGAAGATGATCTGAGGTGACTTGACAGATAATGGGTACGAATTCTACATGTTTAATGCCTTCACTGCTGGAGATAAACCCCCCATAGCTGAAAGTGCTGCCTCATAGTCTGGCCTCTCGCTTTGCTGCCATCTATTCACAAGTCATACCAATGTTTATCTGCATCTCATTCCACCGCATTATGTTTACATTGGCATTTGCTGATTATGTTTCTGTATATGCCCAAAATACTTTTGTCCTGAGAATATAAAAAAATATAATGCACTTTTTGATGTCTTAGACTGCATAAAATACATCATCAGCACAAACATAAGGATTACTGTATCATTTAATAAAATAAAATTGTACCCAGGAATCCTGCCCCACAAGCCCTAAGCTTATCTGTTGACCATGTTTTTTTTCATATAGGTTTTATAGGAAGAGGTAAAGAAATTTATTTAGAAACATAGTAAGCTATACTGAAAGTTTTCTGCTAATTTTTATATGTTTGTGAGACAAATTAAAGCCTTGTATTTTGCTCTTTGCATGAACATGAACAGCAATTGATTACATTTGTGTACAGCATAGTAAAAATAGTCTTTATATAGTTTTACTATCTACTGAATAGAGGTGTCAGGGTATACACATATTTTATTTCAGTTGGTAACATCAAGGTCTATGCATCTTTATGAAGAAAAAGGTCATATATTGATAACAAGCTTTTAAAAACAGCAACAATATGTCATAATCATCGTTATTATCTTCCAGTGTATAAACCATTTAATAATATTATATATCTTTATAGTATGTGTAGTTTTTGTTTAGCATTATCAGTTTGATATATATTGGATTATCCAAATGGAAATATCATATCATAAACAAACCCTACTTTATTTAGGTTGTTTCTCATGTAGTAATTTGCACAATCCTTAAATGTTTGAGAAAAGGCTGGATGCAAAAATAGTGATGATTATATTCATCACTTCAGTGCTAAGAAGACAATTACTACAATTGCTTAAACAATCTACTTTCATTAATAACAAAAGCCAGGTCAAATTTGCGAGAATTGCAGGTTGTCCCTGTCACCATACACTGCTAAAAAAGGAAATTCCCTGTTGCTCACCTATTTTTCAATGTTAAGATATGATTAGGAGGAAATCCATCTATTTATTAAATATTTGCAAAAGTATTATTATGTGTAGCAGTTGGTACAATATCATAAAAAGTATATATATATATATATCTTAAGAGGATAAACTAAAAATATGCAAATAAAAAAGGTGGCAAGATGGCATTTAGCTATTTTATCTCTGTGATCTGTACTTCACTTAGCACTTAGTTGCATCAATAATTCTGCTTTTATTAATAATAATATTATTATTATTATTATCATTAATAAACAGTATAGCTCCACCATAATATGCAGTGCTGTACATTAAATAGGCTTTTCTGGAGAATTTGTAAAGCTAAGTAGGAATAACCCAGATACTAGGAAGAGTGATTTACTAAAGGTACAGTACATGAATAGTCCCTAGATTTTTGAATATGGTGTTTTTAAAGTATCCAATCATGTACAAATGAATTAAAAAAATTGTGATTACAGTGAACTGGAAGCTGGAAAATTAACTTTATTAGTTGGTCATTCTACCAAACACCTATGTCTGACATCTCATGAATAGAGTACAGTGTCCAAGTCTTATACAATAAAAAATTAATAAATATTACATAAAGAAGACTGTTTTAAAGATTGTATTTATTTATATTTGCTTTCACGCTTTAAATATATATTACAGGGCTACAGATAACAGACTCACAAATGGTTATACAAAAGGTTGAACATAAAACAAATCTAATATTTATGTATATACAATATATCTTTATGCATTGGCCTTGGTTAAATACAAATTATTATCACAGTTCCCATAGTTTAGTCACTGATATTGGTTTTATATTTTATTCTAAGTCTCATATTAGAGTTTGTGGAACCCAGATATATTCAGTATTCGTCTATACATAAAAGTATGCAAAGATCAGTAAGAATCCCTTAAGTGCAAAAATATGATTGAGATAAATTGAGGTGCAATGTGTTGTGAATTGGTGTCAAATGGGATAATGTTAGTTAGTATTGCTTTCCAATGCTATTTGTATATGATGATTTTATATACTATGTAAAAATTGCTTAATGAAATCACAACAGGCTTATGTCCAATATCCTGCTTTATTATTCTTTAATAATCACTTAGACTAAAAATGAAATTCTTTGACTTTTTGCCAGTGTAGTTTTGTATCAGATACGACAGTGGTGAACTTATTAGGTTAAGTTAGTAAACAGTATAAGAAACAACACATGATACAAGTAAAGTAACATATAGTAATGAAAATCACTAAATTCAAACTGGCACAAGAAGTAGTTGTTAGGGGCACTACTATTTGCAGTGATTGCTTTGTTCTTCTCTGTGTTATTGAATAAGTCCATTACGTTATTATCTCAAAGCCACTAGTATACAGTTCATGTGTAAGAAATGTTTTCACTTATAATATACAGCTTGATTTTATTCTAATTTTACTTCTTTAAGAACCTTACAATTGCAGATTATGTTACTGGAAGATGTGAGACTTGCCCTTGGCCACTTGCATGTAACTAACTGTAATTAACAAATGCTTTGCTCTCCGTGCAATTGTTCACATTTCAGTTTCTTGCAACCTATATAATTATCTGCATTGTGTTAGTATGTTCATGTGTATGTTAAGGTAGGCAGTAGTGATTGAGTAGTAGCGTGGTATACACCTTTTTATAATTGGACCATGTAACCCCCTTTTCATAATGCTGTAACTAGAAGGAGTTAGCCTGTATGCCAGCAGTATTAAAGAGTTAAAATAAGACAAAAGCACTCTGAAATGATAGGTTCTGGTATTTTTCTTTCTATAACTCTGGCCTACTTCTCTGTGTGGTTAGTATGTAAAATTGTGCTGCTTTCTGCTTGTTCAGAGAGCTTGGAATATGCATGTCTGTGGATGCAGGGTACAGTCTGTATCTTGATTGCGCTCAGCAGGGATCCCTCCTCAGTGATGAGAGAAGATGGGAGGGTGGGGGTAGAACAAACACACAGATACAAGCTGTCTATTCCTCTCATTGTTTTTTGCTTGGCCATATGCAGGCAGTGGGAGGGAGATATGAAGAATCCCAGACTGCTCCCAAATTTGTAAAAGCTTTGTACAGAGCAATACACAGAACAGCAGGAAAGTTACTGCGATGAGATGAGAAAGCCTTGCTTATAAAGTGTGATTTCTTTATACTGCAGCATGGATCTAAATGTATATCGTAATACGGTATATGTAGAAGTTAACAGTATCTGCAGAAGGTAACACAAAACACGCATTACATATTGAGGTGTGCAGGGCCATAACCTGTTTTTTAGGTTGGCTAAAAAGTAACCAAGAAAGATAATACATAGGTGAGAGTTCATGTTGGTGAAAGGGTTAGCAGAACAAGAAGGGGCATCATGTTGCTTTCTTTTTGTTTTTCTTTTAATTTATATCATGAATACCGGTATGTTTATGATGCCTATTTTTATCTAGTCTAGTCCAATATAAATTTGCATTTACAGTGCATATTATAATAACATTTCTTATAGTGATACAAAGGGACGTGTTAAACGCCTTTTGGAAATACAGGAATGTGTCATATGAGTGGCTGCACCACTAGAAGAAATGTCCATATAATTTTAGATCTCAAAAGCAGTCATTACTGAACAGTTTTGCATTAAGTATACCACCACTCCTCTGTAGTAAAACAAAGAAATAGCAATGAGCAAATTATGCTAAGTCAAGGTGGTGATTTCCAAAATATACTGTGTTTTATGTTCATAGGTCAGCTGTATATGCAGCCATGCCTGAAATTCACATGCTGGGCCCCCATTTTTTTTATTATTACAAAGAATTTATATTGCGCCATCATATTACGCAGCACTGTACAAAGTCCATAGTCATGTCACTAGCTTTCCCTAAAAGGATCTCACAATCTACTGTCCCTACCATGGTCATATGCCATTTATACAGTCAATTTTTTGGGGGGAAGCCAATTAACCTTGGTGCATGTGTTGGGGATGTGGGAGAAAACCCACACAGACATTGTGAGAACCTGCAAACTCCATGCAGATCTGGTCTCCTGGCCAAGATTTGAACCTGGAACCTAGCGCTGCAAAGGCCAGAGTGCTACCTCTGAGCCACCATGCTACCCCTGCATAGCTCACAAAATGTTCAGTGACAATAAGTATAGTTCATTGAAAACCTGTAACTGAATGTGGTGGTTGGAGTGATGACATCAAATGATAAAATGATTGCTAGGCAACCTGAACCTTTGATTCCACTAGATTCTTATAGGTTTGAGCTATGGCTGAAGGGATCCCTTCAATCAGCACATACAATCAAATTGGTCATTCAGAAACAGAACCTTAGGAGACCATCTATTTAATTACCATGCATATATATGCTATGTATGTGTGCTATGGAGCATGTCCAAACACCCAGATGGGACCGGGCTTGATTTGAATGCTAGAATCACAATATCATCGTGAGTACGGGCACTGTGTAGTCAATGAGTAAATATGTCAGCATGAGTTATTCAATATAGATTCACCTAGGAAATAAAAAAGACACATCAAATTGAACAAACATACCAAATCATTAAATGAATTTGAATGCCAGAAGTAATTTTCAATCCTGTACGAGTATCTGGATTCTAAAGCCTTCTGCACAAAAATTGTGAGCTGTAGTGAAAGTAGTGAAATCATTAAATCTCACTCTAAAATCTCTTGCCACTTTCAGTAAGAAGCACAGTGCTTTAGATCTCACAATAGGCAGCTAAGAGGTGTAAACACCTGAGTTTATAGATAATACTAGTTTCAATAAATGTTACAGTGTACCTGAACTCAAGATTTGCTTTGTTATAGTTCAGATTAAGAAATATTATTTGTGTCTATGCAGTATAAAAAAATATATGTTTTGTTGTGAAATCTTCCTGAAAAACAGTAGTGTACTTTCTGATATGTGAGTATGCAGAGGCACTCTTAAGTCTAAAACTTCTGAAGAATTGAGCGCTGGATCCATATCCGCATGCACAGCTCGGAGTTTGTTGCCAGAACTGAATGAACTCCTGTGCACCTATGCGGTGTCTTCCCAGCCGGCCAATCAAGATGGTCAAAAATCACAATTAGGAAGGGAAGAAGGAAGAATACGAAGATGTCCATCAACAGAACAGGGAAAGGTGAGTATAGTGTGCTGTAGTTACACTTTAAAGTTGGTGACAAGGATTTCATAAGGAATGAGATAACATATAATTGACCCAGGATATTGCACAGATCTAAGTCCCCTACAGATGTCAGAAAGACATCAGATCGCTGTTCCTGGAAACAATCTTTTGTGGTAGTTTTTAGTGACAGATGAACTGTACAAACAGTGCCGTTCAATGGAAAGGGAAGTAGGAGAATGAGCAAGCGTCACCCTGCTGTGTCCTCCTCCCATAGGTCTTAGAAGATTTGTTGCTCACTATTCTCTTTGCTACAGGCACTGATGCAAAAGAACTGCCTCTACCAATATGGCTGCCTCCACTAGGAGACATTGTGCAGAACAAGGCAAATAAACCAGTAATATGAAAGGATCAGTTTTAATAGGGCCACAGACCATACTGTTGTCCAGTGCTTTGACCCCTGACTGCCTTTATTGAGGGAATAGCTTTCAGAGTTAGGTTCCTTTTAATTGTCCCTGAGTAGCATTCATGAAGACCCTTGTTTTGATTCTTTTTGAAAAACAGCAATGCCCCTACTGTTTCCTGAGCTCAACCTTGTTGCTTATTGTTCTCCTTGCGGGAGATAAAATTGCAGTCCATGGATCTCCCTGCTTCTGCTTCATCTATTCTGTGAATGTGTACTTCTTGCACCATTCTTCAAACTTTTTGAATTCTCAAGCCACCTATCATCAAATCACCAGTAAATAGGGGGCAGATCTTACAGGCAAAAACAAAGCACTACTGTTCTACCAATATGGCTGCCTTCACACAATTATTAATAAATTATTATTATTAGGATTTTTAAAGCGCCAAGATAATTTGCAGCACTGTACATTAAAAATAGGGTTGCAAATGACAGTCAGATACAGACAGTGACACAGGAGGAGAGGAGGACCCTGCCCCTAAAAGCTTACAATCTAGGAGGTGCATATAAAGGAATGATATTTCAGGAAATAGGAAAGATTAGCTAAAGGATACCTATCAACAATATTTCTGAATAGTCTTTTGCCTTGTGTTTGCCTTTTTTGGACTCAACTTTTAAAGTTTTGGTCCCCTTTAGGAATATGATATGCTTAAAACTTAAAAGAACAATATATTGTTAGTTATGTTTTTACTTATTTTTGTTAATTAATAATTTCCAACAGTATTGTATAAACTATACCCTTTAAGTCAATTATGTTTATCTGAAATAAATAGCTCAGATGCTGTGATTGTGTGCTTAACACTATTAAACTGCACTATTCAGCTGTGAGGTATACGCACTACTATTTGTTTGGGGTGCTGAAAGTATAAATATAGATCTTCCAACGGAGCAGTAAAGCTTGGTTTTCAATATGTTGTATCTGCACAAATTCAATGATCAAAAATAATTACCTGACAATTTTCAGATTTTCTTGAAATTTTGGCCTCCCCAAGGTTGTGCAATTCAAATTTAACAAAACAGTCTGTATCAGGGAGCAATCTCTTTCCATGTATATCTGAATTTAGGATAATTTTCCTATTCGCCATTGCACTTTGTCCGTGTGCAGTCTTTTTAAAAGGCTTGAATGGAGTTCTGGCTTTGTTGCCATGGCACATTTCCTAATTAAAGTAACTTTCCCCAGTTAATGTCCTGTACATCCTTGTCCCACTGTCATATTGTGATTAGTGACAGCCCATGGGACAATGGCTCTCTGTGTCATTCAAGTGTCAGTTTGAAGCTTTTAATTACATGGCATACACATCTCTAGACCAAATACATTGTTGGTTTCTCTGGACATGCACAGCCTTCCAGTGAAAAATTCAGTTATACATCAGATGTAATAACAATGGAATAAAAAAAATCTTACCTGTCTGTAAAATGGACATCTTTGTGGATTTGTATTTATTTAAAGCATGGGGCACCCAATGGTATATATTTTTTTTAATTGGGTTTGATTACAATGCTAATTATATAATTTATGTACACCAAAAAAATAATGACAGCATTTTAATCACAAAAACTTCTTGTAACATTACCCCAACCAAAAAAAGGTGTTTTGTGAAATTAATTGTGTTTAACTTAGGGGGAAGAATTAAACACAAATTATGGTCTCCGCTCCACAACCTGGAAATTAAGAACAGTTGGAAACTTTAGACTATAGATAACTGAAGCTAAAAGAAAGCCTTTTTCCCTAACCTGTAATCTGCATTTTACTTGCCAGCTACTAGAATGTGTATGCAAATGAGACATGAATAGCTCATGCTCTCAGTTTGTGGCCACTTGGTGTATGACAATGGGGTTTTACAACAAGTAAGAATTTTGTGCCATTAATCTGATTAATAGAAATCCCGAAGAGCCCAGCCCTTGGCAGGGTGGTCAAGGTCACACTGGCCACTTAATCCTCACCATGTCCAAACTATCCATGAAATGAAGGAATTGATTACTGCACTAACTGAAGGAGACCTCTTTAACCCCATCACAGCTATAGCATTGCAATCGAGGTGTTCAGCAAGGGAAAGGTTAAATAAATGATTGCCTGGTTGTATCGCTTACGATTTTGTGATGGATTATTTTTTCCCTGTATAATGTTTAATATTGTAATTGTGTTTCAACGTTCCCCAGGGTCATTTATCATACACTCCTTAATCTGAGACCATCGCTGTTTGATCGGTATTATACACCCTGGCTTTTCTGGGGCTTCTGAGTGAAAAAAAAAAAACAACACAAGATCCACTATATAACAGGCTGGTTTTTAAATGCTCAGCGGTTTTTGAAATGCAATCAAGCCTCGGCTCTCCATATTTTATGTATGAAAGCCTGATGTAATGCTTTGAATTGTTTATTTAAATGGTCTTCAAATAAAACAGATTACATCACACAAAAGAAAACAAGAGAGTTGTAGATAATGGGCCAGGTTGGTGGGGTGCAATGTAAAACTTTCTATGTTTACTGGAAGTAAAGAATGGCTAAATAAGATAGATCTGTACATAACAGGAAACTATTTATTAAAGCAGTACAGAGCTGTACTTCTATGGACTTTTTGTCTTGCTGATTTATGGAGAATATCTCTCTTGTTTTTCATACTGCACTCATATACACTGGAGCACCACATAAAAAGGGGCAGCTGTATTAGTGGATCTAATGTCCAAGTCTAACACCTTGCAAACAACTGTACAGAGATCATAAGTCTGAAAAGGGGACTTGTTGGTTGGACAAGGGTTGGTTGGACATGCATTGGTTGGACAAGTGTTTGGCTACGTACACGCTTGCAATGGTTCTTGTCCAATAATCGGCTCAGGGCTGATATCGGACGAGAATCTGGAGTGAGTACAGCGCCCGTCATCCATCGCTCAAACAACTGTCCTGGCAGATCCATGGACGATGGACAATGACAGATCCTAATGGAAATAAAGGGGAAGAGCGCGCAGCAGGGTGCTGCTCTCTAGTTCTCCCCTCCCATCTTTATAGAGCAGAACGGGGCTGTATGTACAGCACTCGTTCATGCATTGTGCAGTCGTTAGTCGTGAAAGATCTTTTCCAACTACAAGTATTGCACGTGTATATGCAGCCTTTCCCTAAGTTAGGGGTGTGTGCTACTAATGATACTTACCTTCACAGTAGGTAAGATAAAAAGAAAGGTACTGTACTTCTACGGAAATGTTCTGTAGAAAAATATTTATAGTCTAGAATCAACTGACTGTGGTCAACTTTACAATGGAAATGTTTTTTCTTGCAGTGGAGAAAAGAAAAATGTAACAAATGTATCATAATATTACTGTGCTAGAAAGTGTGTTACAGAGTAAGAGATACTTATATTACAATGTCAGCAGGTTCTCCTGTGCTCAGCGAACAGAAAACAGTTCGCTGGTAATTTGAAAACAGTACACAACAGTTCTACCAATTTTTTTTAAGGCACTAGAGGGTTAATGGGTACCTCTAGTTCTCTCTGATTGGCTGAGAAAGGCTCCTCCTCTCAGAGTGAGTCACGCACCTTGCGTTTATGAATGAACACGGCCGTGGGAAAAATCAGAGGATTTTTCCCACGCTGCATTCATTCATGAGCAGCCAGCCTTGAGACTCACACTGTGTTCCTGTATAGAGAAACTCTATCCAGAAACACATAGCACAGGACTGCAACAGCAATCAGGGGAGCAAAGCTGCTCCACTCCCCTGATTGCTGTTGCAGTCCTTGTACTATGTGTTCCTGGATAGACAGCTTTGCTCCCCTGATTGATCTTGCAGGTCCCAAAAAATGTGGTCTCGCCATTCCAATTTACAAAGGGCATTCTCGCCTACATGTTTGGTAAGTGAGAACAGCCCAATTCGCCGCGAGACTGAATTTATTAGGTTCGCTCGCTCATCCCTAGATGCATGATAATGATGTACTTAATTAAAATATTAGAATTGATTTCCTAAAAGAAAGAAGGAAATAATAGACAATTCATTTAGCAAAGTAAATAATCCTCTTGCAGGGGATATAT
This sequence comes from Pyxicephalus adspersus, assembly GCF_032062135.1. Lineage (NCBI taxonomy): Eukaryota > Metazoa > Chordata > Amphibia > Anura > Pyxicephalidae > Pyxicephalus > Pyxicephalus adspersus. The sequence goes on along the minus strand of NC_092858.1, from coordinate 94,228,758 downwards.
TGGAAGTAGCCGACAGAATAAGGTAAATCTAACTGAGCTGACAACATGAGTTGTAGATTTCATAGCCAAAAATACACTGTTGTCATATCAAGCAGGAAGGTAGGAGCACACTAGCACATCTACAATTATTCTTGTACTTGAAGCATGTTTAAATATATAATGCAGGGGAAATGTGCATGAACTGCAGAGATGTGCAAAATATATATATTTTTCATTTTGCCTTGACATATATTTAAAATCACCTAATAAGGATGAATATATACCATGAAATAGGCTACATTTAAATGTAGACAGAGCATTCAGTGGACTGAGTTTTTTTTGGACTGTACCAGTTTATCTGAGTTTGCCCAGCAACAAGGTATCCATAAAATTATTATTATTGTTTATTTGAAACTATTATATTTTCTCCTATAGATTTTGCAGTCCCATTTTATTTAGTATTTAGTATTCTTAGATCAATACAGAGAATACTGTAAAACCAGCTCCCACACACTTGCTCTCCAAAAGACAAATGCTTGTCACCATTGCTAACTCTGTCAAAATACAGCATGTGGAGGAGAGTGTTTCAAACCTCTGAGAATCTGGCATTGTCATATTGCAGACTACCCACAATGATTGCAAAGTGTCCAACAGACAGAGCATTGTTTGCATAAAAATGTATTATTACTGTAGTGATGAAACAGAACATTTTGTGTTGGATTTTAAAGATCTGTGCAGTTTAGCAGATCAGCATAAAAATGCTACAATCTGAAACAACCATTGTAAAATAGATTAATAGAATGGTTATTGTAATCATAACTTAAATCTTCCTGCACAGCTACCATTTTACAAGGATGTAGTTTTCATGTTATCAGAGAGACTGCCATGTTACAAAGGACCATGGCCACTGTGTAAAACTTTTCTGCTACTGGTGTGGGAGAATGTAGACTTTTTTGATTGTTTTTTTTTTACTTCATTCTCTTTTCTTTATTTTTCCCTCATTCACTTTTATGCACCCCACTTGTTTTGGAGAATTGTAATGCAAAGTACACAGCTATGTATGTTGACTTTTAAGTCCTAAAATACAACGTATGTAAAAGTCCTTTTTCCAAAAATGTACAGTGTTTTTCAGGTTTAATGTATAAAAAGGATTGACGGCTTCAATGCTTTGCACAAAAAGTACCAATTCTACTAATATTTTTGTTTTCAGATTGTAGTCCACCAAGCCCTTCAAACAACAGCTGGACTGGCTCTCATTGTTGACTAGGGGATTCTATGCTAACATATGGAAGAACTTCAGTCAGAGGATTACCATTATTTTTCAAACCTCCATTATGTCACCATACAAACAGTAGTCTCTTGTTTAGTATAGCTTGACATGACCTATATATGGTACATTCAGAAACAATCTTTAACATAAGCTCCAAAAAACACTGAGATACTTAGTATAGCAGAATAGTTTTGCTTTCCTTATTACAACAAAAAAATCAATTTTAATTGCAAACAATTCAAAGCTTTTACTGACTTTGCTCAATAAATAAAGTGGTGTTAGCTAATAAATTGAATTCTCCCCACAACTTCTGCTGTTTAGAACAAGATGCCAATAATAGTGTAAGGGAGTATATATATGAATAGATTATACCCATCTGTTGGTTAGATGTCCGATGCTGGACCATCCATTGGCTGCCATTGCCATTGGTTGCTTGTCTTTGAGCTGGTAACTTTTTAGCTATCTGCCAGTTGCTGCTCTGCTGGGTGGCATCCAAAGTCCCCTCCCAGCATTTAATTGCTGGGCAGGCATTTTTGGGCAGCTAATGCTCATGTGTGTGATGAACAGGTGTTTCCTAGTGGCTCCTCACCTTCTACAGCTTCTCCTTGACTATCCCTAAGTTTACATGTTTGCATGCACATTCATACTCTTAGGTGTTCAGCTTTCAATGTCTGAAAATTCCTTTGTTTTGAGTTTTACTGAGATGTTCTCCACCAGAGAAGACCTTTGCTTCATCCTCAGATTCAGATTCCTGCTCACTTCTGTTCTGACTTCCTTTACATAGGGGATATACTGTACGTTTCCTAGATCTGCAAACCTTACAACTATTCATGTAACCAAGCATCAGTCAGACAGAACTGTTTAAGAAGTGAGAAAATGACAAGTTTACTTGAAGAAGTTACAAACATTTACATCACATGACAAACAAATATTTATTGACTATTTCTTTCTCAACTTTAGATGAATGGACTCCCATAACTTCTTCCAGTACTCATATCAGTAAACAGTGATCTGATCCACCTTTTGTATGTATTTTACAGCTGTTGTTGGGCATATATGCAAAATAACAAACGTGAACTGGATGTGCTGTAGCACAGATTGCATACCTCAAAGGCTCAATGTATTAAATAGGAAAAATTAAATCCAAAAATATCTCTAGCTATTCATAGTGGGAAAACACTGTCCAAACGTTATTTAAGGGGTTTCCCTTCCAGCACATAAATCTGATAAGTGAGAATTAAGGTAGGAGGAAGGTTTTTGCTGCTCTGACATATGGTATGGCGTGTTTTGGCACACATGTCCCTATAAAGCTGAGTTCCAGACATAAAGGTTTACCAGTTTATTACATATTTGGGAGCTAATTTACCAGTTATGTTTTTTCTCTCCTTCCAGTTCCTAAATATACACAGCACAGTCAAAGTGGTGACCTAGATCAGGTCAGATTGTCTGGTGTGTTTTTTTTGAAAGAGTAGGAACATGATGGAAAGTTAGGGAGTATAGTTAAGGAGGCCTATAGTGATCAGCCAGTTCATTGCACTTTACTGCACCAGTCCTGCCCTTTTCTGAAAAAAATAAAAAATTGCAAGCTTGCAGGTCCTTTATTGCAAAAGGGACTGGCTATGTCTTCACTGCAATAAAATAAACCTACCTACTTGTTCGGAATTTCTTAAAGTACACTTACCTCTCTGTGGTTCATTGTGACACTGGCATATTTACCCAGCCCTCTTCTGGGTCCAGGTTCCTAAGGCCAGAATAATGTAACATGCACACAGGAATCAATTCAGTCCCAGCAGCCAGAGGTATATCAGGATACCCAGCATTGTACATTCTTACGTATATACAGTATTTTCCGGCGTATAAGACGACCCCCCACTCTAACCAATCAGTTGGGGGTCGTGTTATATGCCCAGTATTGTACTGTTCCTTCTGCCTGTCAGATCTCGCTATTGTGCGAGAACTGAGAGGCAGAAGGAACAGTACAGTACTAGTTCTAAAGAATGAATGGGCGCGTTCCTTCTTAATGAATGGGCATGTTCTAGTGGAGAGCTAATCCAGGCTCATGTCCTCCTGTGCAGGCTCGTGTTCTCCTGTGCAGCTCGCACAGGAGGACTCGCAGGGACGCGACTCGCGGGGACGCCGGACGTGAAGCAAGCTGCAGGTAAGTACCGGTATCCGGAGTATAAGACGACCCCTGACTTTGGCACAGATTTTTCGGGGGTTAAAAAGTCTTATACGCCGGAATTTACAGTACTTTTATTGCAGAAAGGACATCACCTGTTCTTTCTGTAATAATAAGCCTGCTTGCTTACAATGAATCATAATGCCTAGGTCTCTTTCAGCTAATGCCACTTGCATATTACATACCAACCTAAAATTAAAAGGTTAGTTTTTTTTTTATTTTGTCTTTCGTATCTACATGCTCCATAACTGCTGAAACATAAACTGTAGAGTTTTCTTGGTTACAGCATTGCTAAATCTCTTGTACTTCTAATGTGTTCTGCTGTGTAATTAAATGTATTATGTATGCAGCTGTGTACATGGTAGTAAACAGAAGCTGTACTAAAGATTCTGTAGTGTCACTGCACAGACAGAAATATAGTATTTACTTGTCTGGGGATAACAGTGGCATTGCCTAAATAAAACACAGCCATATATACTGACACTTCCTACCTCCTAATATCCTGAAATTATATGTTCAGCTGCTGACCTCTGCACTTTATTGGCCATGTTTTCCATTACAAAGTCCTAACCCATGTACTTTATAGTATATGCTATACAATTTTAGCAATGCATTCTGCAAACTGTGAACTGTGCTTAATTGTACCTTACATACTTTGACCTCTGCACTCTACATGCTATGTTGTTACCTAGTCCTGAACCCTACACACTATATGATTTGTGGAGCATTACAAAGCTTTACCTGGTGCAGTCTCCATGCACCATTTGGTATGTTTTTACAAAGCTATATTCTCTAAAATGTGTTGAGCATTACATATTCTTAATTCCTACATGCTATGGCCCATATTGTACATTACATACACATGACCACTGCATTCTACAGGCTCTGTTCTATATTACCTACTCTAACCCCTGTATTCTTAATGCTGTTTTTTCATAGTCATTACCTTTGTACATTACAAACACCTGACCAAAGTTTTTATTGTCTCAACAATTGCTAGTTTTCAGCTGTTACAATAAGTTAAGCTAGGTTCAAACAAAGGATCGGATTTAATAAAGCTCCCCAAGACCTGAGTGTTGCATCAAACCTGGAATGGATTTCTTTAAAATAATTTTCTATTGGTTGGCAAATGATTTCAATTCTGGACCAGATCAATTCCAGGTTTGCTGGATCACCCAGGTTCTCCTATGATAGTCTATTATTTCCAATCTTGGAGAGCTTTCATAAATCAGTCCCGAAGTGTCAGCCCTATTTCTTTATTCATTGTGTAGAAAAGTAATATGTAGGGTTCCTTTTTTTTGCTAAAGAGGGATAATTTGCCTTCTGGTTTTTGTGTGTGTCTCTTACTTGTGATCCAGCACATAATGGTACAAGAACTGTAGCATATGAGTGCAAGCTGGTGCAGTCATTGCACAGCTTTAGCCCTTTAAGCAATGCAACCATGTTTACTCTCTGTCATGGTGAACTCAGTACATGTCTTCTCCACATCAAAGGTTTCATTATTTCCGGGAGGTGTAGTTTTATTCTGTAAAGGGAAAAGATGAATAAAGGTAGGGTAAACTATTATATAAAACATACATTTAGACCTAAGGTAGGTACATTTTTAGGAAATGTCCTAGGGCAAAAGTAATCTAGAGGAACTATTCCTAGCCAAGTATTCTGTACAGCTTGATTGAAATGTAACTACACAGAAGAAAAATTAGTCTAGAAAAGATACCGACTGGACCCCACTTATGGATGAGTTCACTGCATAATATGTAAAGTTGTGCAGATCTAAAAGCAAAGTCTACCAAAATAAGTCTGGTCATGTCTATAGTATTGTCTGCATACAAATTGACAAGCAGGTGTATTTTTGCATACAGGCGCAAGTTAAGAAAGAGGGATGTACACATACATGTTTACCATTGCAATTATCATGGAGATACATTGCATCTAAAAATACAATTTAAAAAAAAAATTATAAAAAAAACATAAATTTATATATTTAGTTTGATTTATATAAAAACTTATGAAATACTTTATGTGTATGCATTTGATTTCCCCAGAATGTGCATTCCTCAGGCTTTTGTTAACGTGGCAAGTGGTAGTCATTAATCTGTGCTCCCCGGCTATTTACCTCAATGGCAAGGACATTTCCTTGGGGATACATGTGAAAACGCGCCATCTAAATATACTACTGCACAGCTCAACCCCAGTCTGTTCTGTCCTCAGAGGTTACAGCATGTGCATAAACTTCCAGTCTTGTATGAACTGCAAATAATGGTAATCACACAATGCTGACAAATCTACCTTAGAATTAATTATTTTTTATATGGTTTACATAATGTTAAGCAGTGATATTATATTTCTGCACAGCACTTGGCTTCTACCTTACGCAGAGCAATTCATCTCTCTGTTACACAAAATGATGATCTGTGTTTATATAATGTAGAGTGCACCTCAATCATGTTTTATGCAGAAGGAAAATGCTACAAAATAGCAGCTTGTATTGTGCTTGTATTTACATTAGATCATACATATATGCAAAGTTATCATCTAGCAGTGTCAGTGCTGTGTCCCCAAAATGAGTTTGCATGAAAGCTTTAGCTGTGTGCTCCTTAATGCATGGATTTCCCATTGATGTGCTTTGCGAGAACAGTGTGAGCGACGGATTATGCACAGTAATATTTTCAAATAGTGCTGATAGTAAAAGGAGCATTAAGATACCAGGCCAATCTAGATACACCCAAATGATGAATCAATTTGTTCAAGCTCCACCCATTTGTCATGCAATTACATAAGTAATGCATTCTTTGGTTTGCATTGGTACAAGTGATTGGGGAACATGCCAAAAAAAAAGAAAAAAAAAACATTTTTCCTTTTTGTCCTAATATTGTCAAGAATATGGAAGAATATATTCATATCACAGGGCGTTCACTAAACCAACAAACTAAAGTGGGCTATGTTGCACACCATTAACATCAACTAAAATAAAAAGATACAGGGAAATTTACAGGGTACTTTAATTGTTGGAATGAGTATCCCTGTAGCTCCTCAAAACACCTGTACAATAACTGCACATACTATCACATATCACAATGCTAGATTAGTCTGATGGTCATTTTTGTCTCTCAATTTTTATTAAATAGGATTATCCTTTCACTCCTATTTTCCTATTTAATAGCATAGTGATTTGTGTCAGTGGTCAGCTTCACGAAGAGATCACCAAGAGGTGGACAACTTACATTTGCATGATATTTTGGGCCTGATTTATTAAAGCTCTCTGAGGCTGGAGAGGATATACTTTTATCAGTGAAGCTGGGCGATCCAGCAAACATGGAATGGATTTCTTCAAAGTAATTTGCTATTTTCTAGCAAATGTTTTGAATCCTGGACCAGATCCATTCCAGGTATGAAAGTGTTTCCTCTCCAGCCTTGGAGAGCTTTAATGAATCAGGCCCCCCTGAATCTATTTTTTTGCAAGACACTGTCCAAGGTACTGAAAGCTGGAAAAGTGTGTTGCCTTTTCTTAAATTAACTACTGACAAGACTTTTTTGTACCGAGTTACTTCTGGGTAAGTTTATTAAAACATAGAGGAGAAAGTGTATTTTAAATATTATCAGTATGCAGCTGTTTTTATAGGCAGCTTTATGAATTGTTGGGCAAATATAGTTTTAGACCTATACAATAAACCCTTTCATTTACTCCTCTTAGTCTGTAATGTAGCTTGCTATTGTTAACACATGTGACTGCATGATCTGCTCAGCAGGTTACACACAGTCAGAAATGAGGAACTACTCAGGAGCTAATTTTTTTCAACTTCTTGTTGCCAGAGGAAAAATTCATTGCAGACCACAGTTGCGGAAACGGGTATAAATAACAATTTTGTAACATAGCCCTAATCACCACTATTACTGCTTCACTAACTCAGTATGCACACTTAATTAGCCTGTAATTAGTGATGTAAATGCATTATTTTCCATGCTATTTTATTTTGAAATTGTCCTCATTAAGCTGTTGGGGACATTAAGAGGAAACCCTACAGAATTACAGTGGTTTGTTTTGATGACAATATTAATTTACCTATTACAAAAGCACCCAACTACTTTTCTCTTACTGTACGAATTTCACAAGATGAAAGATTAAGATGATGATTAAAACAGCAGCACGTGTATATTTATGTGCTAAGGAATGGCCATTGCAGTGCAGGTGGATCTGACAGCAGTGGTATGTCCCAATGATTACAAAGAACACCCAAAAGAAAAATACTGACATTCAGCAATTACACATACTTTTATATCCATTTGGCTATTTTTAGCAAACAAGTTTCAATTACAGGCATTTTCTAATACAGGTGCCTCCAGATGATTATTTATTTATTCTGACCTCACTTGTTGCATGCAACATAGCAACTTGTAAGGCAAAGTAAGAAGACAGTATGAAGACCACTTACGAATCAAATGAAAGTAAACCTTGACTGATGGAAGCATGGTTTCTTGTTTTGGGCAGTACCAAATAATGGAAATAGGTTTAAACATAGTTTTAATGGGCTGGCTACTCCAACATGAAGTAAAGGTGCAGAACTATAGTCACAATTAAAGTTTGTTTTTAATAATCTATGACCTCAATTACTTTTTTTAGGTAGTACCCATAGTAAGGACATGCATTCAGTAAAGGACAGCTGGCACATGTTATATTGAAATGTTGTTTCATCTTAAAGGTTTCAAATTATAAATGGTTTTGGCTTTGGGTCTATGCTTCTTAGCAGTCAAACCAGGCACTATAATTGTCAAAAAGAGATTATCCAGCCCCACCACCTGCAGCTTACTTACCTTCTTTTCAGTTCTTCATTGCTTTGTTTGACCACTCCTTGTCATAAAACTTTGTGCTTGGACACACTCAACCTTCTATTAGCTATGTGTATTTCAGGCTTTGCTTTTCACAGAACGCATAGTTTAACTGGACTGTTATTGTTAAAGTTCTCACTTTAGACTTGTATTGAAAAGAGGGATACATGACCAGTTTTACCAGCAAACTTATTTATTTATTATGTATAGAGATGTTTTTGAAATTGGCCTCAAATTTTTCCATGTAGCACAGCTAGGTGACATTAGCTAAAAAAGCCCCCTGACGACCCATTACCGTGAGACATGCCTTGTTGACAAGCAATGCCATGTCACTATATTGTTTTTTACAAACCCACACGATCACCTTTCTGTTACTATGTAGAAAAGTCTGTCTCAAGTTTCTTTATATATATAGGTAAATGTAAATGAATTTTTTATTAAAAAAAAAATCAAAATACGTTTTGTGTTATCTAGTAATGCAAAGTAACAGATTCTATATTTGTTTTTTTATAAGTAAAATAATATTTAGGCATATGAATGGCTAAAAAGACCCACACTTAAGGAAACCCCACTACATATAGCTGCTCACATCAACTGAAATTGCTTCTGTAGAAATATGTCTCAGATACGTTTTGAAACCTGCTACATTTATTTTTCTGATCAATACCAATCATATCTGAATGAAGCTCCCAGTTGAAATGATTCATTTTGCTTTTTAGAATTGTGCTGAAATGAACAGTAGTAATAGATTTTTTTTCATTGTCAGCTTTGCATCATTTACATGTAATTATGTTTTTAATTACAAGCTTGCAACCTAAACTGGAAGACCTGAAATTACCTGCCGTGACGAAGGGACTCTGTTGAAAAAACATGTAATCGATTCTTATTTTAGCGAAAAACCACTGTAATTGGCAATTGATCTCACAGTAGACTGACATTCACAGTCAAAACATTACTGTCGTTGTCCTGTACAGCATGGGTACTGTATTATGGAACATAGAAGTCCAATAACAGATTACACAGTAGGCACTTTTATTATTTTTTTGCTTTATTTGTTTCTTTAAATTTAAATGAAGCATAAAATGTATAGTAAAAAAATGAACATTTATATATATTTTATAGCTCCCTTAAGATGTAAGTACACCAGGTGTTTTTGCAGAACATTTAGCTCCATGATATGTAGAACAACACTGAATATTAATTAGTATTATTTAAAATGACCTTTTCTGAACCATTCTGAACCAATCAGAGGCAAATGTCCATCTTTGCACATAACCAAACCCAAGTTTACCTTGACTGGTTAATTGACTAAGTAACAATTTGTGATGATATAAGTGTGTAGATTAATAACTAACCACTCCTAATCACTGTACACAACTGACCATAAGCCCATAGTCAAGAAATACAGTGGTGAGTTTTCTCATTGGCTGCTAATTGATGACCAGGAGCCAATGAGAACACTCATCAACATACTTCTTGACATTGCGCTTGTAGCCTGTTGTTTACACTCTTTATTAGTAAGCTGCTTGTTAATGTACACAGTATACAGTGCTTACCAAATTGCATTAAAAATTAGCAAAAGTTCCTTCAAGGAGCTAAATTTAACATTAACAAATGAATTACTGGGTTCTGTTAGAACTGAACTAAATGTTGGGTGCTTGGAGCAGTTTTGACATTGTTACAAATTCGAACAGCAACATTATCATTACCAATAACAATAACAATAGACAACAAAAATTACAAAATATTCAAAAATTACATATATGAAGCAGTTTAGTTCTTCGGAGACTCCCTGTAACATACACTACTTTATTACGAGTTGATTCCACCAATAGAGCTGTTATTTTTCCACCTTCTGAAATTGGTAGTGAAAGCATGCTTCAGCATTGTTATCCTCTTGACAGTCTTCATAGTCTTGGATGATTATGTGGTTTTATTAAGAGAGAGCAAATGAGACTAACTCCAGAGACCTTAAGCCTAACTTACAGCAGTAGGAAATATTTGGAAAGAAGATTAAAACTGTATGAAGAAAAAGTTGACCAAGACCCGCTCTGTTATATGGATTTGACCCAACCCCTCCAACTGCCACTTTTGCAGGACAGCTAAGCCTATTATAGGGGAAACAATAATAGATCTACTATTAAGGTCAATAAGTAATAAAAGTACAGGGGGGATTAAGAAAAACAAAAAAACTGATAGTAGTAGATGTTAGTGATAGCCTACAATAATTTGGCCCATATTGTAGTTTTGTTGGCCATATTTTAAGTAAGGGTGGAAAACAATCCCCAAATTATACACATTTGGTTACTCTGTTCCACCACAAAATAGGCAGTTTGGAATTGTTTGTATTAGTTTAATGGGCAAGGAGATGGGAGGATATTTTTTTTTTCTGGAGCCATTCTGTACAATATTTAGAAGCACTGGAATTTAGGGTTTGTACATTTTGCAGAGCTTTTAAATGTTCCTTATATAGAATATAGCTACAGTATAAAAAAGTGATATAAAATATTAACAATTCCTGTCTATGAATAGTAAATGTATGTGGCGTGTATGTGTTTGTGCACACGCTTGCCTGTATGTATACACGCATATGAGAGAGCAATAAATTTCTATTATATAATAGATATGGTATTGATATTTCTAAAGCTTTTTCTAGTGAATCCAGATAGAGCACGTCTAGGATAAAAACATTGTAATGTCCTTTCAACATAATAAGTTGGGTAGGTTCAATATTTCTCTCCTCTAGCAGAGTCCGATCTTTCTCTGTTTCCACGTATTGATTGCTTTCTGTAATCGAGCCGAACAAATATAAAATTCCCCAATTGAATCCTCCGACGCCGCTGATATAAACCTAAACCTTGTTAAATTTATTGACAGAACAGTGAAATAAATTATGATAGGTCCAGAGGGAATGTTTCAGGTCATTGATTTCTTTAAGGAAATAATAAAATGGTGGACGAGCCGTACAAGCCATTCTCCTCCACCTCCTCCTCTTGGTATATTACTCTTGGAATAATAGGAAAATATGCTCAGTGTCTGCCGCGTGCAGCATGGAAGTGTGTCATTTACTCCCTAAGGAAGAGCAAGATGTAGCATCAATCATTCACTGAACATATTTTCATTGCTTCACTTTGCTGAGTGGCTTCCCAGCAGAGGTGGTAGATAACAGTCAAGGGACTTCAAACTACTAATTCTATTGATAATAATTAAAAAAAAATAATACTAAAATGCATATAATTCTAATAGATCCTGTTTACACTGTAGTAAGGTGTATTGTGTATATGTCATATGTCAGTGCAAGAAGATTTAATTTTTTATTATAACAGTGTCTGGTGAACCTGCTATTAATGTCCTTGTTCTGCACACTCTGTTTTAGGCAGACAACACTTCTCTTCTTGTATACTAGTATAGTGCCAGCTATGTCAAACAAACTTTTGTGACTACTTAGTCCAGCTAGCCATTAAGACATGCATTGCACAAACATAGTCGTTGTAATCACTCCCTGAGGATCGCCATGGTTGGAATGCATCCAGGAATAGGAGGCAAAGAGGCCGTAGGGGATCAAGAGTACTAAGGTGCCATATAGGTTTAAAAAAAGGTGAAAATAGTATTTTATTACCAAAACTAACAATTATTTATGATACATAGCTTACAGTATCATTCAGTTAGATCTACAAAATGATTTAAACATTTAATACAATGGAAATGGAAAATTCCAGATTTTATTAAGATTTTGAGATCAATTAATCATTTTCACTCACTTAGCAACACACATTTCCCATGTATTTAACTATGGGTAAGTAAGGAATTTAACGTAAAACCATTTACAAGTGCCTTCATTTGTCCTGTACTCAGCACCACTAATATCCCAGTGATGTGGGTGTGTTAAAAATAGGCAATGCCAGCAAATAAGATTGCATCCTGTTAGGTGCATTGGATGGCTGTTTCTTCATAAGGCTGACATAAAATATTCATTGACATTACCTGAAATGTTTTTCATTTTATTTTTTTACTTTAAATTAGAATATTGCTACATTACAGTGAACATTTCCATTCTACAAGCATATAAACATGGGGATCCTGGTCGTCTTTTCTTCAAATGTGCAGCTTTAGTGTAATGCCTTGGCCCTCATCTCCATCTCTTTCCTTTCCTTCTGGCATACAATGGATGCAAAAAGCCTGACACATGATTATCCCAGTTATGACATAGTTTTTTTAGATGTGCTGGCTGTGATTGACAACCTGGCTTCACCCTTTTTGTTTTGTATTACAAGAAAAAATGTGGTGCCCAATGGGGCAAAAACAGGGGCCCAAGGGATAGACTTTGTGCTGATTGATCATGCACTTGGTAGTGCCTAATAATATTTTGCAGGGCTTACTTTTAAAATTAGGATAAGGGTCCTGATTTTAGTCATTTTAGGCCTAATATTTTTAAACTTCAATGGATTAGGCTAAAAATAACTGTTATGAATAATGATTTTTATTCTGGTGTGTTAGTTTTGTAAAATTAGCTTAATAAATGTGTTGTCTAAAGAAGGGATCCTCAACTCCAGTTGCCAAGGGCCACACACAAACCCAATTTGTAAACCCTTCCCTACTTCATTTACTGCTGCCTGCCAGAGAAATGCTAAAATGTTTATGAACCCAGGCCTCTAAGGACTGCAGTTGAGACTTTAAATTAGGCCAAATAACCTTTATGGTAGGTGGCCTTCACTTTTAAGAACTTTTTAAGACTGGTGTTGCAGATCCATGTGGTGAAATGCTCCCTGACACTCCTTTTCAACTGCTTGACACCCAGGGGTGAAGTTCTGGAGCGATGTAGTTTTCTGGCACATAGCGCAGAAATTAAAAGGAAGCAGCTGGAGTAGCAGACCACCCTGCGATGCTCCATCGCAACTGCACTGCAGGCAAGGGTCTGTTAAAAAAAAGGGATTTCAACCATTACTTTTCTTTCTATAAAAAAAAAAAACATGGGGGTTGAGGACAGGTTGACAGCAGAACCACAGCAGTACCGCTAGAAAGCATTGTCAGTCTGAACTATCCCTTAGTGCCTACAGGTGTTTTCAAATGTTGCTTTTGAAACTCAAATGCATTTAAATGCATTAGCGTTTGAATACCAACCTCATTTGCATTTGAATAGCAAGCAGCAATTGACAAAAAAGGCTGCATTTGACCTGATTTGTCTGGAGTTTAAATGCACCAGAATAAGACATGCTGCTTTCAAAGAAACACAGGACAACTCTTCAACAGTTCAAACTCGGCATATGCACTGCTTTTATTAAAGTAAATGGGATTTTGATGAGGTATGTTCCAAGTGCATGTCAAATGCAAGAAATCAACCTCTAGGAACACTTACCCTAAGATATGTAAAACATGTAACTGCGCCTGACTGTATTTTGTAACACTAAAGCGATTTTGGCAAAGACATGTTATCACAATGGACACTTTTATAATGGGATTTATTTAGTGTCTTAAAATGTAAAATCAGCATAGTAAACTAGTAAATGAAAGTTTGACACCATACTTCGTTTTAATTATTTAGGTCGTGCAGTAGAGGCATTTAACAGAATTTACTTTATTGAAGTTTGTTTATCAGAAGATGAATTTGTATTAGTTGCTGGGAGCTTTTGTATAATTTACATCATTCAGTGTGAATAAACCTATACACATTTTTATTTATCAATTATAATACAAATCATATTGATTTTGGCATCACAAAAGGTGACATACAAGAGTGTAACATGCAAATATGATGAGTACAAAGCACATTTGATTTAATGATTTTAGCAACAGCCAACATAAATATAAGAGAACAGCAAATGAATGTTTTGATGAATTTTAACTAATGACTAGTAGTAGGAGACTATAACAGGAAGGATGAGCCTTGTAAAAGAGTCCAAGGGGGATTGCAAACCAAACCAAAGAAAAATATATAACAAAAGGTAAGAGAAGTTTTACCTATACATGTTTACCCATAAATTAAAGTCCCACTCTGTATGACTGATATTGAAATATTTGTATTCAACTCATGGATTATCCTAAGACAATATTTAATGTATTCCTATAGGTTTCAAGCAACATTTGCTTTTAAGGAGCCCAGATAAAATTTGTTTTGGCTTCTGATCTGACTTCTTGCTGAGACCTATTTCACCCGAGATGCCTCCTTTTTTTCTGCAGAGCAACACTTGGCAATTTCATGACGAACCCTCGCCTGGAAATAATTAAGAGTGTCGAATTTGGAAAAGTCGTGCTCAATTTCCATTATGGGATGAGCCTCAGAGAGCAGGAAAGCTCATGCAGTGAGTAGCACAGCTTAAAGGTTTGCAAGATGCTGCTTTGTTGGATGAATACGCACACAACAAGTTGTAAAGTCGCGCAAAGACGAGAAATGATGGGGGCTGCTTGAAACTTTGAAACAGCTGGAATGGCAAAGTGTGGAGCTCAGCAATGCAATTACTTCCCTAATAATACTATAAAGCAACAGGCTTAGTGTGTTATATGTGCAGCCAGTCTGGAAACTGTAATGTGTGGCACTTCAAGGAAGCTTTTAGAGAATGTTTTCATCTCTACTGGCATCTGATGTCTCCAGCTAATGGACCTCCTGCAAAGTGCATAGAGTTTAAAATCCCCTGTTCCTTGGCATTCTGGTTTTAAAAGATAATGCAGCAGTATTACGGGAAATGTCAGTAGCAACAGACTTTAGTGTAAAAGGCACTGAACTTGGAATGTTCCAAGACCTCTGATTCTGACCTTATTTCCTAGTTTTATTTCTGTAATGAACATTAAAACTATTGGTTGGTGATCAACAAGCTGAAACCCTGTCTATTATTAAAACAGTTTCTTTTACTTAAGTGTCACAACACCTGCAGTACTACACAGCAGAGAATGCAGGCTAGGCTTGTGAAGTTTGAATTATGCATGCATGGTAAAAAGAAAGCATTGTCCACACACCTCTTGAAGACTTTCAAAGACACCTACTGTGATTGACTTTTATAAGAAGCCAGGTTGCTGACTGTCAGAGTTTGGAACTCGAGTTGCGCGACTTGGACTTGAGTCCGACTTAAGTCACCTAATAAACCACTTGCGACTCGACCTGGGGGTTTTGTCCAGCGAGTTGTAACTCAGCTTGCAGTGACTTTTCTGTAATACACCCTTCGTTGTATTCTAAGTCCACAGCTTTCTCCTCTGACATCTGAAGGGGGCAGGGAGGAAGGCGGTTTTACAGAAGCCTCACTGCCTTCCTCCCCATCCCTTTCAACTGTCAGCGGAGAAAGCCAAACTTAGTGGACATAGAATGCAAAGAATGCAGGGAGGAAGACATTATAACAGACTAAGTACGGCTTGTAAACGACTTGATAAATTAAGTGACTTGACTTGGAAGAAATCTTGGTGACTTGAGAATTGACTTGGGACTTGGACTTGAAGGGTGACTTTAAGCTGGTCATAACCATTGGATGTTTATTGTAAGAGAGGAAAAGATGTTGTTACCAAATAATCTTTATTCTACCTGAAAGTCATATGAACAGAAGTGCCATCAGTGTGTTATTTGTTTAGCTTGTCATTGCAAGAGCTACTTTTTAAATATTTATATATAAAGATGTACTTGAGTACAGTTACACAGTTACAAACAATTATTATTGGAAATTTCAGATTAGACATGAAAACACCACAATGTTAACATGTTTATATGTATTCCTAAATGACTTGATATTTGTTGCATAACTAATGTGTGCTGTACTATTTTAACAGACACCACTTCATGTGTTTAACAAGGTGAGTATCAAGTAGGTGTGCATAAAAGTCATTTTTCATTTGCCAGTATTATACCCAAGTGACTTTAACTGCTCCAGTCAGTCTGTATTTTTACCAGCAGACTTTCAAATCCTCTTAGTGTGCTGTTTATACAGACATAAGTGCAACAACTGATTCTTTATATGACACTGTAGTTATTAGTTTTACTTCTAGGTGGTCATGTATGTTCAATGCTTGTGTAATAACCACTCTCTCCAGTATGTAATTTCCTGTCTTTAAATTTTCCTGTTAAAACAAGAGGCCATGTGTGAACATTTCGATTGGTAAGGATTATTGTTGGTGTTAGAATTCGGGTTGTCCTTATAGTCGACCTGAATATGGCTGTTCGAATTCGATAGACCCAAGTCATAAAACACCAGATTCGACTTTGCAAATTTGTGTGTAAAAAAATGTGTTAAAAAAAGAGGCTTTAATGTTAAAGCATTTATTGAATGTGTGTGATTTGTGTAACTAACTTTTATTTTTTTACAGGTTATCCCACAATGACAGGATGAAAACTAGAGGTTGAATGAGGACAAGTCGCCCCATTCATCATCTCTAGTGCTCTGTGATTGGCTGAGGAAAAGTAAACCCTGATGACAGCTCAAGCGTCATCAGGATTTTCCTTTCCCCAGCCAATCACAGAGCACTGGAGGTGAATGAATGGAGAAACTTGTCCCCATTTAATCTCTAGTGCCCGGGGATCTTGTGTTCTTGAATAGACAATCTCTATCCAAGAACACATACTATAGTTACATTAGGACTGCAAAACCCCTGATTGCTCTTGCAGTTCTACACAGTCCCGAAAAATAACCCAAATTTTTCCCCTATTGACTTTAATGGTGTTCGAATTCGACGTTGGATCACCCGAACAATATTGCACTATTCAATCGAATAGCTGCCGAATAGAATAGTGAGATATTCGACCAACACTAGTACGGATAATAACTGCACCAGCTTTTCAATAGACTATGTGTACCGATAACTGTGCACATTCCGGCAGGCAACATGACTATGTCATGACTATGCCACTTTAAGTTAGGGCAGCACTAGGTCTAATGTTTAGAAGTTGTACCATTGTGTGCTAAACAGAATTAACTTCATATGCACAGTCTGTAATAATGTACTGCAAATAATCCAAATAGAAAGCCCAGTAAATGTTGTGACAGTAGAACAGGAGAATATATAGAATACCCAGCTTACAAAGAGGGTTAGACAACATAAGTTTTATATACAGGAAGTTAACGGTGTCTGTATTTGAAATATATTCTGCATAAAGCTGAATGTTCCTTGAACCTATCTTTAAATGTGTCTCCATAGCTGATATAAGAGCATTAAACACAGAGCACCTTAATATTAAAAGACTATTATCATGAATATTTCTTGTCACATCATTATTGGTTAGGTTTATAGTGACTTATATATTAGAAGAAACTAAAATAAATTGGTAAAAAGCGTGTAATGTGATCTGTATTAGATATTTGACGCTGACTGTTGAAATCCGTCTCTCCTGGTGCTGAATGGATAGAAATAAAATAGAAAAAGAGAGAGAAAAGAATACATTTTTAAACATGACCCACAGGCAAATATAATATTTATACTTATTTATCATCCCAGCACAGTCATCAGACCCAAAACATGTCTAATGAGCTCAAATTGCCAAATGCCTCTCTGGGTTGTGTTGTGTTATATACTAGTTTAAGTGCAGTCCTGTTTGCCTCTGGTTTTCAACAATGGGACTGCTGCAGGCAAGAATGGTAAGGAGAGGACTGGGGGAGATATGTACACAGCTGTCCCTGTAGGATTGCGCTGCAAAACTGCCAAGCAATGAAAAAACATGCCACATACAAGCTACTGCTGGGAGAAAGTGGAGAAAATAAACTGTAATGACTTCTAGGAAACAGACAAGGGACATTTCTTAACAGCATTTAGCTGTAAAACTTACTCTGCCTAGATCTGTGACCAGTCCAAAACCACAGAAAATGTATTTTTACTAAAAAAAAGAAATACAAATATATTACAATGTATAATATATTGGGATTACAGAGAAAGAATGAACAGAATAAAAAAATCAAAAGTTGTTTATAAAAACATGTATCAAAAGGTCACCCTATCGCCTAAAGCTAAAATATCTTGTCCTCCTATGCCTATAGCTCCTATGATTTATTTTTAAATCTAAATTGGAAAAGTGATACTTTAAATCTGAATTAGGGGACATGAATAAACAGGGACCTCTCTTGAAGTGAATTCCCACTTGAATTTTGAGTTTAGGACGCCAGTCAGATTCCAGGCTAATGCTGCTTTTTCCATCTCCCGTAATATGCTTTTATATGTATAGAACTGAATTCTGATTGGATATATGGATCAGAAAAAAAGTCACCTTTGGGGCATTTTTTATACATTTAGCCCAGTGAGGTGGCTCTTCTAATCATCTTACTTGGCCATTTACCCACCCTGAGAATAGTCCCCTTACTAAAAATCTGTGTTGTAGCTTCTTTTTTCTTAACCTCCTGGGCGGTTCATTTTTTGGCTGAATTTATATGTCTAAAAGCGGTACATTGTTTTTCATGAAACAGTATTTTACAGTAGAATATAATGTAATGAGTGTAATAAAGTTTGAAACACAAAATCATGTCAAAATAAAAAATTAAATAAATTTTTAAAAAATAATAAAAAAATGCATTTTTTAAAAAAATTAAATTTTTAAAATTAAAAAAAAATTAGGTATTATACTCATACTATTATATTATACTGTAAAAAAAATTATTGGAAGACAATGTACTGCTTTTAGACATATAAATCCACTGTATTGCATTCAATACAGTTATTTTGTATTGATGAAATACAAAAATAATTTGAAATTCCCGCCACCTCCCCAACGCAATGGCTGCACGCACTGACGTCACCGGAAACTCGGGGGTGACTCAGACGCAGAGGACGCTGGCCAGAGGATGCGAGAGGACGGGGATCGTGAAGAAGGACGCTGGTGGACTAGGTACCGTAGTATTTATTATTGTTTTTCATTGTTTTAGCTAC
Source organism: Pyxicephalus adspersus (assembly GCF_032062135.1). NCBI lineage: Eukaryota > Metazoa > Chordata > Amphibia > Anura > Pyxicephalidae > Pyxicephalus > Pyxicephalus adspersus. The sequence goes on along the minus strand of NC_092858.1, from coordinate 94,209,676 downwards.
CCCGAGTGTTACTCTTGGGCTGCCACTTTCAGCATTTTTTTACCCCGAGTCACACATAGGATTACCGCTAAGGAGGTTATAAGTGTATTGCTAACTAAGGAAGAGGCAAATATGGACAAAAAATTGTTCCTCTGTCTTAGCCATTCCCAATCAGTCTTCCATGGAACCCTATGATTCTTCACGAGGTTGCCAGCAGTTCCTTGGGCTGTGCCTGGCTGTGTCACCTAACTGATAAAGCCTGCATTCGGGGTTCAAAAGCAAGACCCCAGTGATTGTTTACCTTTCTTTAAGGATTGAACTCCACAGTAAGGGGATATTCTTCACACTGATCATCAATATGAGGAGCGTCCTTACAGACAACGTATTTAAGCAGGTATTTCCCGAGACCTGAATGTTTTTTATAGGTTTCTCATGGGTAAACAAGGTTGCTGTAGCGTGCGTGATAATATCAATACCAGCATAGCAGTGGAAGAATAGATTGTAAATGGGTATATGATGCCTTTTTAAAATTCAAAGATAAAGGGCCAACTTTTGACTTTATATCAAGAATTGGTGCTATGCAAAACTTTGATTCCATACCTTGAACAAAGAAATTTCTTAGTAAACCAATATTACTATTTTGAGGAGTGTTTTTTTTTTCTTGGAATATTTTCACAGGGACAATATGTAATTTAAGATGTTATGCTAAATGTAGAAAACCTGTGCTTACAGTAAACTTTCAGTTATGTGAAAAAAAAACTTTTAAAGAACAAGGAAGACCCCAGCCTTTGATTGGATTTGTGGATGAGGTGAGCAGAGTGATTTTGGACAAACTGAGTTTGCAAGAAATTACCAAACTGCCAAAAGCAGAAACTCTAGTTCACTCTTTAAATTGCGTAAAGAGATCCTATCACATTGTAAAAATGTTTCAGGAAAACACACAACCTAAAGACCTTCATCAAGAAATTCTGGTTTGGCTTGGTTCATCAGAATGTTATGACAACCTGACTTGCAGGTGCAGGATTTTTGCATGTTTATTTGGGCCTGATTGGAGAGAACAGACCATCATGGGAAAACTATCCAGCAAACCTGGAAAACATCTGGTCCAGGACTGAAAACATTTGCAAACCAATAGCAATGCTTTTTAAGAAATATATTCCAGGTTTGTTGGATCACCCAGGTACACCCATGGTAGTGTAAATTCTCCAGTCTTTGAGAGCTTTAAAAAATCAGGCCCAGTGTTCTAATAAAGTGAATGTAGAAATTTTATGAGATTTGGTACCCCTCTTAGTGGGGACAGTTTGGCCGGGGACCTTGTTACTGTAATTGTCTGCTGCAGATACAGTGTTTGTTTTGATGTCTTACTTTGGTACCTTCAAAGGCAAGTGACCCAAAGTATAGTTATTTATTATCAATGATGTTGAAATGATTTATTGTTTAGCTTTTGTTTTTAACACCATTATTTATTGTATGGATGGTTAATTTGTAATACAGGGCTAATATGGCTGTTGAATCCCACTCATGCCATGTTTACTATGGGTAGTGGTGTTGGAGTGGGGGGTTATGTCTAAGCAGAAAAAGGAAATGGACAGCCCTCTTTGACATACCCTGTCATGGTTAGTAAGGGGATGGGAGAGTGAGTGGCAATGTCAATGTACCTTAAAGTAAACTAAATAATACCTCTTAGGGTGTTGTAGTACTGCCTGATCTACATAGTAATAAAATTAACTAATAATTTTATTACTAAAATTAACTAAACATTTACTATTAGGTCTTACATATACAATTAAGCTCTCAAATGAGGAAATATGTAATAAATGTCCCATCACCTAACTGTACATATTTATTTGCATCAGGGTACACACACATAAGTATGTAGGTAACATTTTGTGTAGTACATTTTACATTGTACACCACTGGATATTTTTCAGAAGGCTGTAAATATGTAAGCTACCAAAATGGGTGATAAGTACTATTTAAAAATAATACATATTAGGCATTAAATATCATCTGCAATATACTGTTTAAAAACATTTGAAGATTTTAGAGGCAGTTTTTGAATATATATATATATATATATATATATATACTCATACATGTAATTAGCACACAATATATATTAATATTCAAATAAATGTATTAATGTTATTTTCCCTCAATGAAAAATCGCTCTAAAAAATAGTTAAAAGTGTAGGAATTTTTTAAACTTCTAACAAATAATGCATTTTACATTTATTGTAGTCTGAGCTTTTTAAAATTACCATATTTCAATAATAACCTTTAGTGTACAAATAGAATAACAAGATTTGCTGGCTTCACTGAGGTTAAATTACTCGAAGTAATGCAAGAAATTAAAAAAATAATGTATATCTATAAATTCACGCACAATATCGAATAATAAAAAATGTGAATGTTAAATAATTAAGTGCAATTTAAATATTCATATGTTTTCAGGGGGCAAGGCCTTTTCATCTACTTTCAGCAGATACATCCCGCTAACGCTTAGGATTGCTCCTGCTTTATTCGGTGGAAAACAGGGAGATGGAGAGACAGGTGGTTAATATATATCTACAATATTCCATCTTGATAAAGTACAATATTATAAAGATCTGATGCATATGAGCCAGCTTAAGGCAATATTAGAAACATTAATTCCATTTGACTAATCTTAATATATATTTCATATGTCTCTGTCCCTCAGCGTAACCATATGGGAGCCTGTCCTCAGTTTTAGGTGTCTTTTTCCTAGTGTCATAAAATAAAGCTTTAACTTCAAAGCAAGAAAGTTTAAAGGGTCTAGGGACAGAAATGTGGCTGAAGGTTTATTTTATGCTCAAAAAATTCTCTAAAAGATGTTATAAAATACTAAATGAATCCCTGTGTCCTTTTTTGGAAAAAGAGGTTACATTACTGTTAAAATGCAGGCAAGAAGTCAGGCTCAGATCATTGGATAGGATATACTGCCACCCTTCTAATGCATTTGGAAAGAGACCCTCTGACCGTACTATATGTGGACTTTATGTTACACCACTATCTCTTTTCTATCTTCTTTTCTTTCCTATTAATTATTGCCAAAGCCCAATCCCAGTCTCATCTGGTGGAAAAATCCTGGAAGGAATTTGCTTTTTAATTAATCTGATTTAGTGGGGTTTAAAGCATCACCCCCATAACCAGTGAATGACCTCCCATTAGCATCTATTTTCTAAAAGATATGTTGATTTATTAAAACCTGTAGTATAAAAAAATGAGAAACATTTTTGTGGTTGTGTGCAAACAGCCAGGTGATGACCATTCATTTTTTGGAAACTTTAAATGAGGACTTTGGGCTCGCTTAGTCAAAGCCTTTATTTGCAATCCATGTAAAAGTTGTAGTGGACTTGAAATAAGCAACTCATGCAGGAGTAGTCGAACATTTTACTGAGATGTCAAAAACTGATAGGCAGTTATTCCAATTGCCTTTAAAAAGCAATTTCTGCTAAACCTGCTTTTGATGCCAAGTGTGTACATGCTATTTTATAGTAGACAATTACATCTATGGATATTTTTGCCAAAACAAATGATTGAAAAGCCAAATGTTTCTTCAGTTTTTATTCCAGTATATTGTCTTTACATAAAAGCATTATATTGTCTTTACATTTACATATTGTTTAAAAAAAGATCCAATGCCTGTCTGGCCAAATAGTGTACGTTGAAATCAATCAGCAGTTCCCTTGGGGTGTACTTACTGTAGGTATATTTTGCCCCAAATCAATATAAACCCTTTAAAATAATGTGTATTGATAGACTTTACCTGTTCTACTTTTAGAGATTCCTCTTGCATGCCACAAGATATGTATTAAAAACAAAAAGAATCAGTTTAGCTAATGTCTCAAAAATGGAACTTTTAATTGATCTGTTTCAATGAAGTCTTACTGCTACAAGCTGACCTTTGACATGCCATAATCCAGAATTCACACCTCTAAGGCACAAATCAAGAATCTTTGTGGAAATTAATTGGCTGCTTCCTCATAAAGCCACATGGGGGAATTAGGAAAATATTCCATATATTTTATTATTAGAAGCACATTTTCCTTAGGGGTATCTTAATAGGTTTGGTGCTCTCTCCTACAAGACTTGCAGTCTGTCCCAAAGTGTGCAAATGAATAATATTAAGAAATTAAAAATAGTTTGCTAGTAAGATTTTGAGACCAACAGATAAAGTGTCCAGAGGTCAAGTTTTTTTTAAAAAACATACGGTTTTCACACAGTCAAATAAAATTTATAAACAAATATCTTTCAGGGTTGTCAAATACCCAAAAATGTATAGAATGATATAAAGCAAAAATTTGTTTAAAAACTTCAAACAGGACGTTTGGCTGGGGGTTGCAACTCCTATCAAGTGTTTCCCAATTTGTGACTCTAAAAAGTAGCTGAACATGTCAAGGTTTTTGCAGTGAAGATGAAATTTGGGTTGTGGCTTCCTGCTATGTATTGATAAAGCTGTCCAGTATAAGCATGGATAATTTTTTTACATTTGTTAATTGCTGTTGTGAACATAGCCTAATGTCAAACTTCAATAAATGTAACTTCAATTGTGAATGCAGTGGGTAACAGCAAAATATTTGTCATCATTTTATTTCTGTCCCTGATCTAATTGAACAGCCTCGCCCCTACTTATTAGGACTGATTTAAAAAAGTTTTCCAATGCTGGAGAGGATACACTTTCATCAGTGTAGCTGGATGATCCTGCAAACCTGGAATGGTTTGCTTCAAAGTCATTTGCTATTTGCTAGCAAATGTATTGAATACTGGACCAGTTCCTTTCCAGGTTGTTTGGAGCACCCAGCTTCACTGATGAAAATGTATCCTCTCCAGTCTTGGAGAGCTTTAATAAATCAGGCCCATTGTCCTTATGACACAAGTTTATGAGAACATAAAACGCAAAGACCACTTGTATAAACACTATATGTATTAAAAGGGACAGGCTCTGCTCCCTGTAAATCAGACTTCTGAAAGTGGAGAGCGCTGGAGGTACCATATTACCTGTGCGGTGATCAGAAATTCCAATGTCAGCGGGATGGCAGACACGCATCAATAAAAAACCTTCTCATCCTAGCAAAATTTAGTTTGTCCATATTATATTTTGAATTAAGAGCCCTATTACTCCATATTCTGAAAGGAAGGGAGGGGAGACCTCCCTAAATGAAACCCTATCGGCAACTTTAACTTTTAAGAGGCAAAAACACTTACATCGTACTATAAAAACAGGTAAAACAACGTTGTTTGGTAAATCTGTATAATAGATAATAGTCTTCTTCCTTCATTCCTAATGCAGCCACACATACTCCAGTGTATTTTAGTGAAAAGTATACAGGAATAAAAAAACTTGAGGCAGATGAGGTTGGTTTCTATTTTATGTTGCAAAAATATAAAAACATTGCAGTAGGTTGGCAGCAGTTGGACCTGCTGCCAACCTATATTAAAGAAACAGTCAACTTTTTTACAGCATAAATTAGTGCTGGGCTGTCCCGTGTCCCCAGACTCTGAACAAAATGGCAGAAAATGATAGATTACAATATTTAAAAGTGATAGGGACTGTGTTATTAATTATTATTAAACAGGATTTATATAGCGCCAACATATTACGCTGCGCTGTGTTCAAAATAGGATGAATTTTGTTGCTACATTTTTATTTTTAACTTATGTTCAGAACTTTTGTAAGTCAGCTGCAAAGCTGAAGAGAAATTTAACATACATTTTTGTATGTGGTTAAAAAAGGTTAGAAACCAAAACGCAACATTGGCATAGGAACTGGAGCACTGAAGGAGCAAGCCTATTAGGTTAAGAGTAAGCTTAGACCAATATTCCCATGTCTTTCCTAAATTCAGCAATGGTCTCTGATGCACAGTTAGCTCCTTTTTAAAATGATGAATTGAAGACCTGTAAAAACAAAAGCTTTGGAAAATCTAACCATTTCCAGTAAAACAGAATTTGTACTTTTACCTTTTATTTTTACATACTGAAATACTCTGCCTAGATCTGTGTGGAGGTTTAAAGTATTTTGCAATTGTTCTATTTCTTTATTACAGTTTGCGGTGTTCTTGTGATATCTGGTGGCCAGCAGATGTGCTCTGGGATCTGACAGTACGAGCTGTACTGAATAATAAAAGCACCCTCTTATTGATTCAAAAAATACATCCAGACCTCCTGGTCTGCACCTCTGACCTTCATCTGAACCTGCTGGATTAAAGCTGTATAGGGATTTCTTGACCTTAAAAGACTATAAGGTCATGAAAAAAATCTCACAGTCCAATTAAAACCCAGATAACATCAATGTCTTTGGATCTTTTCATTTAACAATTGTGTATGTATTTAAATATATTTTGTGTGACATAGACTAGAGTTACTTCTTAATTTTCAAATTCCTTATATATTTTTTTTAATTGCCAGAATTGCCCATTTAGTTTAACAATACTGCTTCTAGACTGAAGTTTATAGTTTGTTGTGATATTCCCTCTGTTGGCATCGGTAGTCCCTAGTAATGTTTTATGAGAATCCATGTGCACCTCTGACCCATTACCACTTAGGGTCTCATCAGCAAGAATATATGTGTGACATAGGAATTACTGACTGCCACTTGTCAGTCCTGGATTTTCAATAGCAGCAGGATTTTTATCTCTGTAAGATGCTACATACATACAGATAGTGAACTTTGTTTATTTTTTCCTTATGTAATGGAGATATACTCTTTTAAATCCAAATCAAGTGTGCAGCTCAAGTGACAACCATGGCTTTCCTAATACATACAGTACAGTGGAGGCATGAATGCTGCCACCCAAGAATAGAAAATGTGTTAGTTGTTGAATTACCAGGTGAACATATAGGACAGATAAGCTTCAATATATTATATTTTGAGTTAAGTTATGCATACATATAATTTAAGGTTTTTAAACATTTTAGGTTTTTAAATCAGCACTTTAAAACACATTTATGTATGTGTATATATATATTTTTTATTTATATTTACACATTTATACAAAAGTCTACACCAATGTCATAACTAATTGTTTCTAAACGTCTTTACTCCATTTAAATGTGATTAAAAACCTAAAATCTTTACAAACTTGCATAAATGTGTTTAGGAGCATTTATTCGTGGTCCAGGCGTTTTAAAGCAGATATTTAAACCCAATTGGTTGTAATGGAATTGTTTGTAAACATTACTGTATCTCAGGATTTCTCCCAGGTTGCTGATATTTTTTCTTACTTCTCATTATGATGCCAGAACCCTCCCATGCCTACCCTATGCAGAATTTAAAGAAGCAAGAAACTTTATATAAAAGACACCTGTCTAATACCCCTATATCCATAGCATGGGCGTGTTTTTGCAGGACCTGGATTTAGCATAGGTTCCAGCTATTCCTAATTTGGCAGCAATGTTTCTTACTAGAACAAAACCTTTTATCCAAACTCAACATTAAAAAAATGGAGATATAGTGTTGAAAAAAAACACTTAAAGTTTTAACCAGTCATTTTAAAATAATTCATTTTTTTGCAGTCAGGCTTATTAGGGGTTTAGGAAAAAGTGTGTCCTTCTGCTGAATACTTTATTAAATGGGAAAGTTAGAAGGTATGGATTGGCAGCTTTTATGATATGTAGTTTCATTTCACCCAAGTAATTTAATGCTGTAGGTGGTTGCACATTCCAAGCCTGGTTCACAAATAATGTAACACTACCACCAAGTACAACACTGTGGGCTAAGTGCAGAATTAATACGTTTAAAAGATAACAAAAAAAAGCATACTGAGGTTTAGCCTACAGAAACAAATTCATTTTCACAAATATTCTATAATAAGTCCATGGCCTAATGTTGTGTTTCTCAAAACTGTCCAAAACAGCATTTAGTTTGTGGACCTCCATGATCATTATCACAATCTGGAAGACAAAATGGCAGACCAGCAGTTGTTTCCATTATTGCATATGTGCAACATAGCATGTAATCATCTCTAAGTTAGTTCTAGAAAAATAAACTTGACTGAAACATCATAAATATCAAAAAGTGTTATATATTTTTTCCCCCACCATGTTCTGAGCTTTTACCTTCCTCTTACACTGACATATTGCACTCTGGATATATATATGTAAACCAATACTCTAACACAAAGTGTAATTGTGGACATTTTAGAATGTTTCCAATGTTCTGAGAAGCAAATATTACAAAGATGACTTTGCCTCTTTCTTGTGTATCAAACCGTCTCCTCTCGGCTTAGATAGAGTAAGCGTATGTCCTATGGTAATTACTCGGAAGAAACCAGCTGGGTATAAATCTAGCAGGCTTTTTGGCCTTGTCAGATTAAAACTTACCTATCAACCAGCTCCAGTCCTTTACATCTTCCTAAATCCGCGCTGGTGGCAGAATTTACGACCAAGAATTGCATTTTGCAAAATGATTAAACTTCCCAAACATCCATAAAAAAGTTGCAAGCGGTTGTTCTATGGGTTTTATTTATTTTATTTTTTCTCGCACAGGCTGCTTAATTTATAAGGCTGGGTGGGGGAGGGGGATGGATCGGGGGAGGATGGCATTAATGGTTCACAGACACACTGAAATTCTGCATTTCCCTCTCTCGGTTTTCGGCGTATTGTATATGGTTGCATTGTTGTCATGTACAATAATGGATTAGCCATGATAAAATACTTCAGGAGACATGGCACGGAGAGAAATTAACCCTTCTCTTGTGCCAAGAGATGAGAATATTCCTGATAAGGAGGTAGCTGTTATTTTGCGATTTTACACTGTATTTAAATGACGGATATCTGCAGACAAAAAGGAAAAAAAGGACTTGGAGTGGAAAATGATGGTAATATAGCATGAAACGGGGCTAAATATCAGTTAGGCTGACTGCAGTTCTGTTATCATCTATTATTTTCACACCTATCTCGTCCTTTTGGCCAGGTTTCAGGAACCGTTAGCTAATTAGAGATACTTGAGCAACGTGCTGCTCCTGGACACTCGTTGCTGTCTTGCTGCCTGCACTGTATTCACTCTTTGTATAATTTTCAATGTTATGCATGCAAAACCCATCCTCCTACTGCTCCCTTTGCAAATCAATTATAAATAGTTTGGGCAGAGTGCCAGATGTCTCGCTGTAGCACCTTCCTGGTTTCGACACATGGATTAAAGAACAAACCATCTACTCGTTTGCTTTAGCAGATGGTAATTGAAAAACCTTGCCCCAGCTCGTGTGTTCTGGGATATGCACAGGAAAAAGAGCCAAAAAGAATGCCACGATTGCCCACATGATTGCCCACAAGCTCCTGTGTTAGGTTATTGACCATATTGGCGGCTCAGCATCTTCGTGGTGATACACATGGTTTTGGTTTGTTTTGTCATTCTTTAACACTTGCAATTTTAAGTCAGCATTGTTATTATAAAAACAAAATGTTCAGAGTGGTTTCTGTGGAGTTATCGATGTGTATACATTATCAATATGTCTTGATATATATTTATAGCTCAAAAAAAGTTATATCAGTTTACTAAAGGTATTTGGGCTGTTCACTTAGCAAAGTGGATTACAATTGTACCAGGGATAATTTACTTAGTGAATGTGGTGAAAAAAGAAAAATCTTAAAAATCTTAAAAAATTGTAAACATGATTAGATGACTGAAGTTCACTGAGCTTTACTTCATTCATTAAGCTTTTGAATTATGTTAAGTGATAATTCACTTGCTAAATTCCTTTAGTAAATCAACCCCATTGTTTCTATACATATGTATTAACTATGCATGTACAAAGGAGCCATCATGTTTGCTGATGACCTATACATGCTAGTACAGACTAGTATTGGGTCTATTTGCTAATAGGCCTTTACCATTCTCCTGTTTTAGTGGGAGTCTACAGACCAGATGTAAATCAGTCTGGGCCTGATTTATGAAATCCCTACAAAACTGGAGAAGAGCAACTATTATCCAGTGATTTAGCAAATCTGGAATAGATCTGCTCCAGGATTGAAAACATTGCCAAATAATGGCAAATTATTTTATTAAATCAATTTCAGGTTTGTTGGCTCACCCAGGCTCTCCCATATAGTCTATCTGCTCCAGTCATTAAGATATTTAATAAGCAGGGCCCAAAATCTACAAATAAAGACATAAAATGAAAATAAAAGTGAATACTAAAGTGAGTAAAATAAAGAATATAAGGTGTCTTACATATAAACTTTAAGTTCTTTAACAGCAGTGCATACAGCAAGCATTGACATAGAATTTGTGAAGCTTTAAGCTACCTTCTTGAAGCACTTTAAAGCAACCCAATAAAATGCTCTAAAATCCTGCTGTAACCTGCTAGCAGCTTGTGTAAGTTGATAGCTAGCAGTCTAATTTTGATCTGTGTTTAACATCCCTAAACTGAATGATGCTTTAAAGCACCATTCACACCACAGCATTCTGGTGCGTTACATTAACACATACGCCTTAAGGGACCTTTTGCTTCCCATTAACGTTTGTTGCGTTAAGGCAGCCCATTCATTTTGAATGGTCTGGCAACACTTCACAACATTTTGAAACTGAACCTGGAGTTAATTTTTAATGCAACACGCAGTACGCAGTGTAGAGAGTGCAGTGTGCTGCATTCCAGAATTATCTTTCAGCTCCATTGTATTTCTCCAAAACAAATGGCACTAATGAATGTGCATTATTATTGTATATTACCAGTAAGCCTTTAGGGGACCTGAAAACTATTTGAAAGCCACTGGATTCTTTTTGGAAGCCTTCCAAATGCTTTGTAAAAGTTTGCTGTATTCTCTGCAAGCTGGAACCCATACTTACAAGGACAAACCCATGCTTACAAGGACAAGGGTAGTCAGCCATAATTGTTTAACTGCTTTATAGGTATTCAAGTTATAATAATCACTGCTCATTGCTGCTAAATTGAACTTAAAGCCAGGTAGGTGGTCTATTTACCTATTTACTTTGCAACATGTAGTGTCTCTACACTTTTAGTAAATCACTCCTAAAATGTCAAACCAAAGTTAACTAAAGTTTCCCTAATGCCAATCACTGGGCAAATTAGTGATAGTGGTACATTTATTTAGCAGTACTATATAATACTATATAATATAATATAATATAATACTATATAACAATTAAATTAATCATGCAATAACAGGTGGTTAACATTTTCTGTAACTTAAAACTTAAATTTACCTTGAATATTAGTGATATACCAGTGAATATTAGTGAATGTCAGATTACCACCTATTATTGCCACAAGTATAACCAAGATAAGGGGTGCATACTGACACTGGCCAAAAGTAAACAGTAATCTTTAACCACCTGGGCGTTACACTGAGGTCTAGATTTCTGTACCAAAAGCGTTACAGTTTTTCATGAAATTTTTTTTTTTAATTGTAGACCTGTAACTTACAGAAATATGTCCGAACACGGTTCTAGTAGATATCATGAATATAAAAAAAGTTTGAAACACACAATCATGTAAAAAAAAAAATACTTTTAATAAAATAAAATACACAAAAATAAGCTTAAACAAGAATACATAAATAAATGAAAAATACTGAAAATGCGATAATTCGGTATCCTCCCTAGTGTCCGTCACATACCTATAGACAAAACCACATAAATATATTTTGTATTATTTTGTATTGAACTGGAAACAGAACTTTGTATTGAATCCAATACAAAATATTTGAATTTCCCTCTATGACCCCCATCAACGGGCTCATGCACGCACATCAGGAATCGCCGAGGGACGCGTACGCAAACGCCGGGTGTTCTAATTCTTTCCAAACATCTGTACTTAACACTTTTTGCATGGAAATTTATTTTAGATTGTAGGCTATAATTCACCGAATTACTCAATAATTACTATAATTCACCGAATTACCGCATAACTCACCG